>NC_079403.1:4669826-4844826 GCF_029220125.1 Pseudoliparis swirei
CGGCCTAGATTAACCCCCCCCCAAGGGGCTTTTATTGTGAAACTAATTAAGGAAGTGGAAGAGGTGTTCACCGTGAGGCTCGGAGAGGATCGGAAAACAACGACGACGCAGGTGAGATTTTAAAAAAGAGAAGAAGAAGAAGGAGAGGAATGTTGATATAAAAGCCTCCGACAGGAGAAACACTTTTCTATTCAGCCCGAGGGGAAAATAGTGAAATAAAAAAATCCTGTAAAATTCTGCAATATCTGAGAGACGGTTGAGGAAAGCAGGTGTTTAAAAAAAAAAACAGCCGGCGGGCCGATGAGGTCCATCAGGAGCCGGAGAGCTTCACCTGGACGAGAGACGCTTCCCTCCATCCCGCCTCACGACCACGGACAGGAAGAGAGAGACGGGTCACGACCACGGACAGGAAGAGAGAGACGGGTCACGACCACGGACAGGAAGAGGGAGACGGGTCACGACCACGGACAGGAAGAGGGAGACGGGTCACGACCACGGACAGGAAGAGGGGAATGGGTCACGACCACGGACAGGAAGAGGGAGACGGGTCACGACCACGGACAGGAAGAGGGAGACGGGTCACGACCACGGACAGGAAGAGAGAGACGGGTCACGACCACGGACAGGAAGAGAGAGACGGGTCACGACCACGGACAGGAAGAGAGAGACGGGTCACGACCACGGACAGGAAGAGAGGCGGGTCACGACCACGGACAGGAAGAGGGAGACGGGTCACGACCACGGACAGGAAGAGAGAGACGGGTCACGACCACGGACAGGAAGAGAGAGACGGGTCACGACCACGGACAGGAAGAGGGAGACGGGTCACGACCACGGACAGGAAGAGGGGAATGGGTCACGACCACGGACAGGAAGAGGGAGACGGGTCACGACCACGGACAGGAAGAGGGGAACGGGTCACGACCACGGACAGGAAGAGGGAGACGGGTCACGACCACGGACAGGAAGAGGGAGGCGGGTCACGACCACGGACAGGAAGAGGGGTCACGACCACGGACAGGAAGAGGGAGACGGGTCACGACCACGGACAGGAAGAGAGAGGCGGGTCACGACCACGGACAGGAAGAGGGAGACGGGTCACGACCACGGACAGGAAGAGGGAGACGGGTCACGACCACGGACAGGAAGAGGGAGACGGGTCACGACCACGGTCTCTGTGTGTGTGTGTGCGTGTGTGTGACTCTGGGTGTGTGTGTGTCTGTGTGTGTGTCTATGTGTGTGTGTGTTTGGGTCTCTGTGTGTGTGTGTGTGTGTGTGTCTGTGTGTTTGGGTCTCTTTGTGTGTGTGTGTGTGTGTCTGTGTGTGTCTGTGTGTGTGTTTGTGTCTCTGTGTGTGTGTGAGTGTGTCTGTGCGTGTGTCTCTGTGTGTGTGTTTGGGTCTCTATATATGTGTGTGTGTGTGTGTGTCTGTGTGTGTGTGTGAGTGTGTCTCTGTGCGTGTGTCTATGTGTGTGTGTTTGGGTCTCTATATGTGTGTGTGTGTGTGTGTGTGTGTTTGGGTCTCTTTGTGTGTGTGTGTGTCTGTGTGTGTGTCTGTGTGTGAGTGTGTCTCTGTGTGTGTGTTTGTGTCTCTGTGTGTGTGTGTGTCTGTGCGTGTGTCTATGTGTGTGTGTTTGGGTCTCTATATGTGTGTGTGTGTGTGTGTGTGTGTGTGTGTGTGTGTGTGTGTCTCTGTGCATGTGTGTCTGTGTGTGTGTTTGGGTCTCTTTGTGTGTGTGTGTCTCTGTGTGTGTGTCTATGTGTGTGTGTGTTTGGGTCTCTGTGTGTGTGTGTCTGTGTGTGTGTGTCTCTGTGTGTGTGTGTGTGTGTGTGTGTGTGTGTGTGTGTGTGTGTGTGTGTGTGTGTGTGTGTGTGTGTGTGTGTGTGTGTGTGTGTGTGTGTGTGTGTGTGTGTGTGTGTGTGAACCAACTATCTGTGGTTCCTTAGGGGCCGATGTAATAAGTGTTCAACGTGAGTCTTGATAAAAAGAAAAGTTTCAGTTCAGGAAAAAGATGGAGAGAAGAAAGAAAGGGAGAAGAAAGAAAGGGAGAAGAAAGAAAGAGAGAAGAAAGAAAGGGAAGGCCTGATGAAGGTGTAGCGGATATATCTGAGTCTCCGTGTCCATGACATCACGTGACACAATAAGAGGTGAGAATGGAAGATGGAGGTCTGCGGGTGGGTCTAACGCCTGGATGAGGACGGTGTTCTCCGGCCTCCACCCTTTAAAAATCCTTTATTCCATTATTGGAAGACAGACTTTTCAATTCCACCCGGATCACACGAAAAGAGCGCAGAGACGAAATGAAAAAAGAAAAAAAGAAAGAATGAAGAATCCCCCGAAGGTCTGAAGAAGCACTGGAAGGTAATTCCATCATTTTGTCCCCAGACGACGAAGACGCAGCCGGACGGAGAGAAGAAGAAAAAAAACGAGAAGCGATGGAGCGGAAAAAAAATCCTAAATCAGATTTTTGAAGATGTGTGAAGGACTTGGACACGTCACCGTGGCAACGTGAACCCACAATGCCATGTGGTGGAAAACAGGAAGAAGGGAAAAAAATAAAGTACTCCAATCTCTTCCATCAATAACGTCGGGAGCCCGATAACCTCCCGGCAGGGACACTTCGCTCCTATGCTCAGGGCACAGGTGTCTAACACGAGGCCCGCGGACCGAATCTGGCCCGCCGCGTCATTTTATGTACCCGCCCCGACGGCTTGAAAAGACACACGGTGGACTTTTCGTCAAGACATTTTTAAGAAAAATATCCTGTGCTTTTATTTTGAAGGTTTCAAATGAAGTGGATTTATGTCATAATATAAGAGAACTGTTCTTACGTCCAATATTTCTATGCTATTAAGTATTAAACCGAATCGCATGAAATTTGGTGGAATGATTGGCTATTATCCGGGAACCATTTGGTTAGATTTTGGGATCGGTCGGGTCAAAAGTCACGGTCAAGGTCATGAAAAGGTCAAAATCTTCTTTTTACCATAGCGCAGTCAATTTTTATCCAATTGGCATGCAACTAATGCCAAAATGTTCATAATTCAATGCCCAATCTTGTGATATGCGAAGGTATGCGCTCTACCGAGTGCCGTTCAAGTTTTAGTTTTTTAAACTTATTTTCCCACAAACAAAAAGCCCAAAACTCCAGAAACTCCTTTTACATGATGTCATTTCCCACAATAATGTCCCCCCCCCCCCCGCCCTAGCTCCCCTTCCTTCTCCTCCCCCCCCCTCCCCCCTCCTCCGCCTGCTGCTGATGTGTTTCTCCGTCAGCATCAGATCAGCTGCACGCCGGACAGATAAATGGATTTTATCCGACTTTAAAGAGGATTAAATACGAGCAACGCAAATCATTCTAAAAGGTTTGCTCAGCAGTTTAATGTTCAGAGGTTTACGGTTTTTATTTTTTTATTTTTTTGCTGAAGCCAAACTCGCCCAAAAAAAAAAATAGCAACTTACTAAATATAGAAATAATTCCTCTCGTCGCTCGAGCAATAGTTCACGGGTTGAACCTCGTTAGAAAAACACAAAAAATTATAAAATATAGAAAATCAATGCAGACTAATAACTCTTCTAGTTAGTTGACGTTTAAAGATCCATTAGAGAACTTGAGATTCGTTCCTTTTTAAATATATACTTTCAATCTAAGGCAAAATGTGTTTAACACACGTTTTATTATAGATTTTAGAGACCTTTTTTTATTTTTATGTTTTATTGATTGACAACAGATGAGCTATGAAATCAAAAACAAGTATATTTAATACCATCAAATGTGATGTGCGTAATATATTTCCCCAGTTCTCATTTACAGATATATATTCAGATTTATTAGGCGTCTTTGTCCTCACTGTATTGACATTTTAAAAAAGTAACGCACATTTATCTGAAGAATGCACTAATCTTATATGTAAAAATTATGTAGAATATTTAATGGCCACATTAATTTTCCATTCTCAAAGTATAGTTATTTTTATTCAACTTTCTAACTATAAACTCTCTACAAATGCAACAAAAAATGTTTTGTCATATATATATATATAGATATAAAACTATATATATAAATATAAAACTATATACATATATATATAAATAAATAAATACGTATAAATAAATAAAACACTATATTTATATATAAATAAATAAATATAAAACTATATATATATAGATATAAAACTATATATATATATAGAAATATAAAACTATATACATATATAAATAAATAAATATGTATAAATAAATAAAACACTATATTTATATATATATATAAATAAATATAAAACTATATATATATAAATAAATATAAAACTATATATATATATATAAAACTATATATATATATATTATAAATATATCTGAAGACTGGAGGCCGGTCAGCGCATCTTGCAGCTATAAATGTAATCGTGTCTGTGACCATGACCTCATATCATAAAACCCACAGAACCTTTCAGGGCTATCCGGAGCAATATCTATACATCCTGGACAGCGAGCTACAAATCCAGGTAATAAAAAAATGGGGGAAAAAATAGGTGAAAGGAGCATCCCGTCCTCAGACACAGCAGGAGTAATGACTCCTCCTCCTCCTCCTCCTCCTCCTCCTCCAGCTCGTATGAACAGAAGCAGGCGATAACTCTTTATATTATAAATTCATCTCGTACAGATTATGTTCTATTGATTCCTGTTATTACTCTATTGTATTAGGGTTCATACATGTGTTGACCAATGGGTTTCCAGGATTTTAAACTCCTGGTTTATATATTAAAAAGTGAGAAAATGTCATATTTAAACCAACAATGAGGATACCAAAGCATACAGTATATAACTTTAAATGACTCAAATGAACGAGAGACAATAGATTGATTAAAAGTTAAGTTGCGTTCACTTGCAGCGCGAAAAATGTGCGCTGCTAGTATTAGAGCGAATGCCGGCTTTATATTTTTATATTAATTATTTAAAGCTCGGCGTGAATGCACTTGTGAATAGAACACATTTTCAGGACTTTTCCAAAACTTTTGGGGATTTTTTCTTCTTCTCCAGGACTTTTTCCAGGACTCAAAAATAACCGTTTACAAATTCTGCGACTTTTCCAGGTTTTCCACGACCGTACGAACCCTGGAGCTCCGTGCGATGAACCGGCGCTTAGATTTGGGCTCAGAAGTATATTTCACTAGCTAAAAAAATATATTTTTTGTTACGTTTTCTCACAAACCTTTATTTTGAAAATATCCACTCCATGTTAGATAATGTAAAAAGTAAATGGGGGGGGGGGGACCCTGTCCCACTTGTACCTGTCAGTGGTAAGGGGTAGGGGGGTATTCGGGGTGGAGGCGCTGCCAGTCAACCATCCCCTTGTAGACAGGTCCAGATCCCCCCCCCCCTCTCTATCTCACCACCCCCTCCCTACTGTACTGATTGTGACCTCCACACTCCCCGTGCAAAGACTAGAGGTGGGAAAGGGGGAGAGAGAGAGAGAGAGAGAGAGAGGCCACTGGTGTGTTCACTCCTCTAACGAGCCGCGACCACGTATGTTTATTTGTTGTTGTTTGTGAAGCCAGAACAAAGTGTGTCCCCGTGGAGGTGAAGCTGGCTCTCCATCATCTGTTCTTCTTTTTTCCCACGCATATTTCATTTGCAGATACGAAGCCCCGTCGCCTCTCTCCCTCTCCCCCTCCCTCTCTCTCTCTGGCCTTATCATCCATTATTTGTGGGAGCGATTATGCATGAGATACAGCTGACGGTTTGATCCCTCTCCCTCTCTCCCTCTCTCTCTCTCTCCCCCTGTGGGTTTGAATGACAGCACTGTCTTCAATATGTTGTCATGCTCACACTATAAGAGAGGGGAAAAAAGACAAATATTTGCCCTGATGCCTGAGCGACGCCCCGTGGTGTGAAGTGAAACGCCGCCTTCAAAACAAGAGTGGCCACAAACACCTCATTCAAAACAAGGGCGGGCACAAACACCGCCTTCAAAACAAGAGTGGCTACAAACGCCGCCTTCAAAACAAGAGTGGCCACAAACACCGCCTTCAAAACAAGGGCGGGCACAAACACCACCTTCAAAACAAGAGTGGCCACAAACACCGCCTTCAAAACAAGGGCGGGCACAAACACCGCCTTCAAAACAAGAGTGGCTACAAACACCTCCTTCAAAACAAGAGCGGCCGCAAACACCGCCTTCAAAACAAGAGCGGCCACAAACACCGCCTTCAAAACAAGGGCGGGCACAAACACCACCTTCAAAACAAGGGCGGGCCACAAACACCGCCTTCAAAACAAGAGTGGCCACAAACACCGCCTTCAAAACAAGGGCGGGCACAAACACCACCTTCAAAACAAGGGCGGGCCACAAACACCGCCTTCAAAACAAGAGTGGCCACAAACACCGCCTTCAAAACAAGGGCGGGCACAAACACCACCTTCAAAACAAGGGCGGGCCACAAACACCGCCTTCAAAACAAGAGCGGCCAGAAACAACTCCTTCAAAACAAGAGCGGCCACATCCCTTTGTTTCCCTCTCCGTGTAAGAGAGACATGCAGAACGTTAACGACCAACAAGTCACCGTACGCTCATGTTTAAACGGTGTCAGCCACACAGACACGGCGGCGTTGACGTCGCCGGGGACAACGTGGCTGAAGATTCCTCTCCCGTGAATTTCACCGAGCGCCTTAGTTACAGTGAAATCTACGAGGAAATTAAAGCTCATGCCGCAATCACATCGCAATCTGAAGCGAGAGCCAATTAGTGCGACGTACACCGTGAAGGACTCAGCTGCGAAAGGAGCGTCGCTCCTAATATCGACAGATGTTTCATTCGTGCAAAATTATTGAGACGCGGTTGCGAAACTTTTCTTTCCACGTCGTCCGTTTCCAGGCGGCTGCAGCTCGGCGAGAACGATGGAATAAAACAAGTGGAATATGAAGCTTAAAGTCATCACCGTGACGGGAAAGAACTCATTCTGACGTGAACATCTGTTGAAAGAGTTCGTAGCTCGTGAAAACACAACAAACAGCGACAGAAATACCCACATCTGCATGTTCTACTTAAAAAAGCATCAACAGTGACTTCATTATGATCCTGTATTCAGCTTCTGTTCAGTGAGAAGAAGCTTTTGTTCTGAGAAGAAGGGTTTCTTCTTCTTTCAGGGCTTCAGTTCATCAGCGATGGTTCCGTGTTGCAGGAAGTTGCACGTCCAATAAATTGCCGATTGGCCTGAGGCACAAACTCCCCCCCCCCCCCACACACACACACAATTACCCAGCTGCACACACGCAAATAGAGACAGAGCAGACTGCAGCTCCACTAGAATATGTTATCATTGACACACAAACACAGAGACACAGACACACACTGAGAGACACACACACTGCTGAGAATGACTGAAGCATAAAATAAATATCCATGTGTCCGCGACGCGTCACCGCCACATCCAACACACACACAGCCAAATGAAAAGGTCTTTGAGGAGGTTTCCTGTCAGAGAGGGGGATGAGGAAAGAGATGAAATGAGGAAAGACGGAGAGACGTTGGGCTTTTAAAACTTTAACCCTTGTGTTGCCTTAGGGTCATTTTGACCCGAATCAATATTACACCCTCCCCCCGCCTTAGGATTAATTTGACCCCATTCAATGTTTAATGTCGTAGTCAACAAACAAACATAAAGTGCCTCACACTTAAACTTGGAAAACAATATTAATTCTAATAATTTTCTGGAGGTTTTAATTGCTGGCGTCAAATTGAACCCAGAAGGTAAAATATGTTAGTAAATATAAAGGTAACAAGAGGCGGGGGGGGGGGTGTAATATTGATTCGGGTCAAAATGACCCTAAGGCAACACAAGGGTTAAGACATGCGTCGACCGCGGCTGTTATGGATACACGGAGAGAAAGAGCTCAGGACTCTTCTCTCGGACGCTTGTCGACGCCCGGCTGGGGAAAAAGAAAGACGGGTAGAAAAAAGTCCACCTTAAAAGAAAGTGAAAGTCCACCTTAAAAGAAAGTGGATAC
Source organism: Pseudoliparis swirei (assembly GCF_029220125.1). Classification (NCBI taxonomy): domain Eukaryota; kingdom Metazoa; phylum Chordata; class Actinopteri; order Perciformes; family Liparidae; genus Pseudoliparis; species Pseudoliparis swirei. Next base: position 4,677,831 of record NC_079403.1, read on the forward strand.
GCCTCTTCATCTTCATCGCCTGGGCGTGACGCGGCCGTCGACTTCTCCCTCACGACATCTTTATGAGAGCCGGGAGGATCAACTTTCAGGGAGCGGACGGACGGGGGGGGGGGCTGCTCCTGAACGCATCATCTCACTCTTCCGGTAAGCTTTGGTTGCCAGCTCAACAGCGAGCATGACTTCTTCTTCTCTCCCTCCCGCTCCCTCTTGCTCAGTGTGTCTCATGTATAGTTATCCCCCTGCCTCCCTTAATGATAACGATACATGCAACAAGTGTAGTTTATTTGCTAGGTTGGAGGCAGGTCTAAGTGGGTTAGATGCACGGCTCCGGCGCTATCGAAGCTCAGACAGCTATGCTGGTTAGCCCGCCTCTCCCGTGGCGCGGAGCTACAGTTAGCTGCTAGCTGTTCCCAGCGGTAACCGTGCAGCGGATGGTTGGGTAACTGTTCGCAGGAGTCGTAAGTCTACACAGAAGCCCGCTGTGCACCAACCACTTCACGTTTGAACCAGTTTTCCTGCTCAGCGACACACCGCTGAGAACACACCCTGGTTATCGGGAGCTCTATAGTCAGGAACGTGAAAATAGCGGCCACGGACCAGAGTCGTGTGCCTCCCGGGGCCAGAGCGGGCGGCGTGGAGTCTTGTTTGAAGCTGCTGGCTAAGGATAAGCGGAGATACAGTCAGATTGTAATACACGCGGTGGTAATGGCGCCGAGCCCGCCGCTCGGAACTCACTAAAATTAATGTGGAATCGGTGTGTGCTTATGCCAAGACGTTGTCGGACACCGTAATTTTCTCTGGCCCTCTCCCAAATTTGCAGACAGACGAATTGTATAGCCGAATGTCGTCTTTCAACCGCTGGCTGTCGAGGTGGTGCCCAGCGAATAATGTGGGCTACGCTGACAACTGGAAGACTTTCTGGGAAAACCTGATCTGATGAGGAGGCGGCATTCATCCCACGTTGGACGGAGCGCGTCTCATTTCTGCGAATATGACCAAGTTGATCACGGACTTAATCTATGACAACCCAGGGTTCAGATCAGGAACCGGGAGCAGAGTTGTAGTTTAACACCCTTCTCTGCTCTTCCATTCGAGCAGTTACCCACCCTTGACTTTAGAGTAGAGACTGTGTCTGTCCCACGGCCACTTCAATTAAATAAATCAAAAGTAAGCAGAAGAGGAGTCGTACACAATAACCTTATACAAGTTAACACCATTATTTCAGCAGTGCAACAAAATAGGTCTATTAAATGTGGTCTCCTAAATATTCGATCTCTGTCATCTAAAGCTGTGTTACTGAATGATTTAATATCAGATAATCACATTGATTTATGTTGCCTAACTGAAACCTGGCTGAGCCATGAAGAATATGTCTGCCTAAATGAATCGACTCCTCCAAGTCATATTAATACTCACATTCCTCGAGGTACCGGTCGAGGAGGTGGAGTAGCAGCCATCTTTGAATCGAGCCTATTAATTAATCCTCAACCAAAATTACACTACACCTCATTTGAAAGCCTTGTTCTTAGTCTTTCACATCCAACCTGGAAAACACTACAGCCAATTCAATTTGTGATTCTGTACCGGCCACCAGGTCCATATTCAGAGTTTATATCTGAATTCTCAGAATTTATATCAAGTTTGGTTCTTAAAACCGATAAAGTTATTATTGTTGGAGATTTTAATATCCATGTGGATGTTGATAATGATTGCCTTAGTGCTGCATTCATCTCCTTGTTGGACTCGATTGGCTTCTGTCAGAGAGTACAGAAACCCACTCACAGCTTTGGCCACACGCTTGATCTTGTTCTTACTTATGGCGTTGACATTGAGCATTTGAACGTCTTCCCACAGAATCCTCTTCTGTCAGACCACAACCTCATAACTTTTGAATTTATACTACCGAGTGTACTCCGTTAGTCAAAAGTTTCTACACTAGATGTCTAACTGATAGTGCTGTAGCTAAATTTAAAGAAGCGATTCCTTCTGTATTTGATTCGATACCACGTCTCAATATAACAGAGGACTCCTGGTCTAACTTTAGTCCGTCCCAGATTGATCATCTTGTTGACAGTGCCATAGGCTCTCTGAGAATGACACTGGACTCGATAGCCCATCTGAAGAAGAAGACAGTGAGGAAGAGGAGGTTTGCTCCTGGTATAACCCTCAGACCCGCAAACTGAAGCAACGTCACGAAAGCTTGAGCATATGGCGTTCAACTAATCTCGAAGAATCCCGCTTAGTTTGGCGAGATAGTCTTAAAACATATAAGAAGGCCCTCCGTAATGCCAGAGCAGCCTATTACTCATCAATAATAGAAAAAAATAAAAACAACCCCAGGTTTCTCTTCAACACTGTAGCCAGGCTGACAGAGAGTCACAGCTCTGTGGAGCCGAGCATTCCTATAAACCTTAGTGGTAATGACTTTATGAACTTCTTTAATGAAAAGATTTTAACTATTAGGGACAAGATTAATAATCTCTTGCCCATAACCAGTGCCAATCTGTCCTCAAGTGGAATGGCCTTGGAAACCGCTGTATGCCCTGGTGTATATTTGGAGGTTTTCTCCTATCAACCGTGACCAATTATTTTCAACGGTTTCTACTTGAACACGTCTACCTGTCTCTTGGACCCCATCCCGACGAGGCTGCTTAAAGACGTTTTGCCTTTAATTGGCGGCTCTCTATTAGATATTATCAATGTGTCTCTGCTAACAGGCCACGTACCACACTCCTTCAAGGTGGCTGTTATTAAACCTCTCCTGAAGAAGCCCACTCTGGATCCAGAGGTATTGGCTAACTACAGACCGATCTCTAACCTCACCTTCCTCTCCAAGATCCTTGAGAAAGTGGTCGCAAATCAGTTGTGCGACTTTCTACATCATAATAGTTTATTTGAGAAATTTCAATCAGGATTTAGAAAACACCACAGCACCGAGACGGCACTGGTGAAAATTACAAATGACCTCTTAATGGCAGCAGATAAAGGACTCCTCTCTGTCCTGGTCTTGTTAGACCTTAGTGCTGCATTCGACACCATTGACCATGACATCCTGTTACAGAGACTGGAGCAGTCGATTGGCATTTCAGGCACGGCACTAATTTGGTTTAAATCCTATTTATCAGATCGATCTCAGTTTGTATTTGTAAACAATGACGCCTCGATAACCACCAACGTTAATCACGGAGTTCCACAAGGTTCTGTGCTTGGACCAATTTTATTTACCTTATACATGCTTCCTTTGGGCAATATTATCAGGAAACACTCCATAAACTTTCATTGTTATGCAGATGACACTCAACTATATTTATCGATAAAACCAGAGGAGAGCAACCAACTCTGTAAAATTCAAGCATGTCTTAAAGACATAAAAACATGGATGACCTGCAACTTCTTGATGTTAAACTCAGACAAAACCGAAGTAATTTTAATCGGCCCTGAGCACCTCAGAGATCAATTATCTGGTGATGTGGATTCTGTAGACGGCATTGCCCTGGCATCCAACACCACTGTAAAGAATCTTGGCGTTATCTTTGATCGGGACTTGTCCTTTAATTCCCACGTAAAGCAAATCTCAAGGACTGCATTCTTTCATCTACGTAATATTTCAAAAATCAGGCACATCTTGTCTCAAAAAGATGCAGAAAAATTGGTTCACGCGTGCTTTACTTCGAGACTGGATTACTGCAACTCCTTATTAGCAGGCTGCTCTAATAAATCTCTTAGGTCCCTCCAGTTGATCCAGAATGCTGCAGCTCGTGTTCTCACTAAAACTAAGAAAAGAGATCACATCACTCCTGCACTAGCTGCTCTGCACTGGCTCCCAGTAAAATCAAGAATCACTTTTAAAATTCTTCTCTTAACCTATAAAGCCTTGATTGGTGATGCTCCATCATATCTTAAGGAGCTTGTCGTACCATATTGCCCCACTAGAGAGCTCGCTCACTAAATGCGGACTACTTGTAGTTCCTAGAGTCTTAAAAAGTAGAATGGGAGCCAGAGCCTTTAGTTATCAAGCTCCTCTTTTATGGAACCAGCTTCCAATTTCAGTCCGGGAGGCAGACACAGTCACCTCGTTTAAGAGTAGACTTAAGACCTTCCTCTTTGACAGAGCTTATAGTTAGGGCTGAATCAGGTTTGCCCTGGTCCAGCCCCTTGATATGCTGCTATAGGCTTATAGCTGCCGGGGACGTTTTAGGATGCACTGAGTACCTATCTCCTCTTTTTCTCTCCTTAAGGATGAATTTTCATCTCTCAATCACACGTTACTAACTCTGCTTTCTCCCGGAAGTCCTTTTGACTTTACGTCTCATGGGGTCATCGGACCCTATGAGACGGCATAGATCTATCTGCCTGATGGATCGTCTGGGTCGTGAATTCCTGCTCATGACTACGCCACTGTCCTGTTGAGACTCCGCCCTCCTCCTCCCCACCGCCATCTGCCTGATGGATCGTGGAGGTCTCCATCGTGGAATATGCCTACTATGAACTATTCATACACTCTGTCATATTCATTGAATGTATTTTAACTCTAAATCTGTCCTTCTGTACACATTACATCTATTGCATCTGTCCATCCTAGGGGAGGGATCCTCCTCTGTTGCTCTCCTCCAGGTTTCTTCCCTTTTTTTCCCCCTGAGGGGTTATTTGGGAGTTTTTCCTGGTCCGATGTGAGGTTTTGGGGCAGGGATGTCTATGTGTACAGATTGTAAAGCACTCCGAGACAAATTTGTAATTTGTGAAATTGGGCTATACAAATAAACTGAATTGAATTGAATTGAATTGAACTTTAAACTCGGCGAGGGGGGAGGGGCAGTGGGGGATGGCCTGCCCCCGATGTTTTGATTTAGAGGCCCGTTGACCTTTTCCCGGGCCTCCAGGGGGCGCCGAGACAACGCGCTCACCTGTCAGACTCTCTCCCCTCATTATGGGCTCCCCCCCCGGAGCTTTTTTATAGTCATGCAGTATTAAATGCCACGGGTTCGTCGGGAGACAGGTGTGCGCGTTGAGGACGATGCCTGTGAAGGGTAAGAGTACGGGAAGGTGTTTTCAAGGGGGAAGGAAGGAAGGAGGAGAGAGGGAGGATGGAGGAGGGGGAGGAGGAGATGGAGGAGGAGGGTGACTAGAGTTACCGTGGATGGCCTCATGAAGCCGAGTCGATGACCAGAAGCTCCGGCGACTCTCGTGCGATCGTGTTTCCGTGACGTAAACCGATCGCTTTCTGCCCCGAGATCCCGATCGACGTCCAGGAGGCGGCCGAGCGGACGTCGATCGGGACAAATTGTCCGCGTCGGACTCGAGGTGTTTCGCTCACGATCGATAAACACCGAGAAAAAAAAAGAAGAAATGAAAAAAAAACAGCCGAGGCCGACGTCACGTTGCGTAGTCACGGAGACGCAGGGCTGGAATCACCGCCACGAGGCATTCGTGATGTTTGAATGCTTCATTTTAATCTCATTCGCCGTGTCAAACTGCGCCAGATTTAATAAATCCTCTCAAGATATCACGAAGATATCACGAGATAGGGTCACAGCCAACTTTGAACATTAATTTACATAATTTCACTTTTTCATTTATTTTATTTCACAACTAAAAGTCTCCGTGACATTATCTTATTATGCAGTTTGCATCAAGGTCGCCCCCACGAGGCTCGTGTGTCAAGAGCTGAAGTATTTGAGGAAAGACGTCTAAATACTCACTGACCTCTATAGATGCCCAATTTACATCGAAAACGCCCACTCAGACTCTATACGACCTGTGCCCGCACACACACACACACACACACACACACACTGTCCTGCCGGGGTGGATACCGGCCAGCGAGCATCTGCCCAATCAGTGGGTTCTGGCAAACAAGCCCAGGACGCCACTGTAATCCGATAATACGGCCTCACCGAGCGAGGCTCCACCGCGGTGGGGGTTTTTAGGAGCGGAATATACGGTTTACACTTTAGACCGTCATAGTGTAAATAATAAGTGAGCGATTGTAGCGACAAGGTGTTGATTCAAGTCCGATTGCCATCAAGTCAATAAATCGGCGGGAAAAAAATAAATGTTTTGTTGTTGTTATTTTTTCTTTTACGGTAGAGCTTTCTGAAAACCAGTAAACCATGGAAACCAGTCAGTCACAGCAGCAGCTGTATGGGGGGGGGGGGGACAAAGTCGCTGGCTACATGGAGGGGGCGTATCACCTCTCCTTCGTGTATTTCGCTAATATAATGACCGCTGGCTCTCAGATGCAAACATGAGAAAATAAATAAATAAATATGTGTGGCTTGATGGCCCTCAGTGTTGCATCCAGTAGGGAATTTACATATTTTTTTAGGGGGCAATTTTTGCCCCCAATGACTTGAATCCAGGGGCATTAAAAAATGAATTGGAGACACTTTATGAAACTTGGGTGAAATAAAAGAAAAATATATAATACAATAATAAATATAATAAATAAATAGATGAGGTGAAATACAAATATATATAATGTAATATAATAATAAATGTACTTATACGGTGAAAATAAAAATATATAATATGATAAATATACTTATGAGGTGAAATACAAAATACATACAGGACTGTCTCAGAAAATTAGAATATTGTGATGAAGTTCTTTATTTTCTGTAATGCAATTAAAAAAACAAAAATGTCATGCATTCTGGATTCATTACAAATCAACTGAAATATTGCAAGCCTTTTATTCTTTTAATATTGCTGATTATGGCTTACAGCTTAAGAAAACTCAAATATCCTATCTCTAAATATTAGAATATCATGAAAAAGTATACTAGTAGGGTATTAAACAAATCACTTGAATTGTCTAATTAACTCGAAACACCTGCAAGGGTTTCCTGAGCCTTGACAAACACTCAGCTGTTATAAATCTTTTTTTTAACTTGGTCTGAGGAAATATTAAAATTTTATGAGATAGGATTTTAGAGTTTTCTTAAGCTGTAAGCCATAATCAGCAATATTAAAAGAATAAAAGGCTTGCAATATTTCAGTTGATTTGTAATGAACCCAGAATGCATGACATTTTTGTTTTTTTAATTGCATTACAGAAAATAAAGAACTTTATCACAATATTCTAATTTTCTGAGACAGTCCTGTATATCTAATATATAATATAATAATAAATATAATAAATATACTTATGAGGTGAAATACAATTATAGAATATAATATAATAAAAAATATACTTATAAGGTAAAATAATAAAAATATATATAATTTAATATAATAATAAATATACTTATTTAGGCCGTATATGAACAATTGTCATAAGAATGGCAATAATAAGACAGGTAGACAGTAGTCTACAGATTAAGAACAAAAACAAATTGCTATTAAATCATCTAAATTACGGGAACATTGTGTGCCTCTCCTCGTGATATCAGGGGCAACATTATATTTCTGTGTTGCCCTTTGCCCCGGTGTGTTTCCCACACTGGTTGCATCTATTGTGAGGGGGAAGAAGAAGAAGAAAAAGTGGCGCTCCGTGAGGCATGTAAGAGGCCTGCAATTAATTCAAATGCATCCCTAACATCTCGTATCAGAATTAATAACACAGCCGCTGCACATGCCAGGCGTGGGGGGGGGGGCGGGGGTGAACGTTAAGCGTTCTCCCGGTGCAGCGCGAGGTAATATTGCTCCAGTGTTTGGGGATACGCGCCGTTCACCCTCCACAGCCACAGGTGCTTTTTCATTTTCTGTCTGGCTGGCTTTAATGATATCATTAGACAGCCACTCTAACCGGGGAAGTGCCGACGGCACAGCTGTAACAGAAGCTGCTCACTCACCAGACGGACGAGACTCCGTGTACCGGAGGATGAAGAAATGAAAGAAGGAGAAGGAAGAAGAAGGAGAAGGAAGGAGAAGAAGAAGAAGGGCTAATTGAATTCCCGGTGTGTACCGCCATGCACGAAGCCCCCCCCCCCCCTCCTCGAGACCGAGTTGTACATCATTACCCAGAATTCTAGCCGGCAGTTCCCCCAACTTCCTCTGCCAGGAATCAAATGGCACAGATTAATCATACGGCGCCTGACGGCCAACGGGCGGCGAGAGGAGAGAGAGAGGAGAGAGAAAAGAGAGAGAGAGAGGAGAGAGAGAAACGGTCTCATGAGATGATCGTCAAGCTTTTACAGTCCCGCGAGCATCGGCCCGAAAACATCCTCACACCCACGTTGGGATGTGGGAGGAGGGGGCGTGGCTATTAGCAAGTATGACAAGTAGGATTATTAACATGTATGAATAATAATAATAATAATAATAATAATAACGGGGCGTCGCCCTGGGAACTGGGACCAATATTCAAACTGTGGATTAAGTCTCAAAAGGTCAAAGTGCTTTTAAGAGACATCCTACATTTAGCTGGTGAGGCGTTCAGGGTCTGAATCAAGGACTCAACTTATTTTTGCACACCGCCTCCAGCGTCACTGTCAGCGACTCTGTGTGCTTATATTATATTATATATATATATATATATATGCTCGTAAGATGCATAGTAGCTTTTCAAAAATATTTTTATAGGCGATTATGACGTGACTAATGACACTAATGGAAATAACGGCTCATTAAAAAAAGAACATTTTAAAGTCTTGAATTTTTGCAATTGTGGTTGTGAAAAGTTTTCTGTCTTTCACTATGAATCAGAAAAGATTAAATATTAAAATGAATATATATATATATTGCGTCAAATGGAAACAAGTTGGGATTTGATGAGCAGAAATGGATCGATCAATAAATTACTTTTTTTTTTAAATGCTAAAAACTTGCATGTTTCCATTTCTCAAAGATAAAAATTGGCTGCTTTTCTCTTTTTGGGGATATTTTTTTAACGAAATAAAACTCTTTGCACTTCACCTGTCGTTCCTTTGTGACGTATAATGAATTGTGGCAGATTTTAATCTACATAATGGATTCCCCAAATAAAAGCAGCATAGATTGAGCAAAGCCAGGAAACAGGAACAACCTCAAATCACTCGTGAAGGTTACAATAAAAAAAGTGAAATATCATCCTGTCATGAATTTGCACATGGAAGCCTTCCAGCTGGATATATATATATATATATATATTTATAGATTTTCTTTTAATAAACATATATATTTAGTTTTATATACAGATTATTTTTGTTGTGTATATATAAATATATATATACATATATAAATAAATATATATGTATATATATATATATATAAATATATATATATATATATATATCCAGCTGGAAGTGCAAATTCATGACAGGATGATATTTCACTTCCTCTCCGTTTGGCGGTGACGTCGCGATGTCGAGCTCGGATGTCTCGTTATGGATCCCCTCCCACCGTCTGAGAGAGAGAGAGAGATGTTCACTCGCCCAGTTTGACAGAAATGCGGCTAATCTTGGCAGAATTACGGCAGAACTGGGTATTTTCTCCTTCTCCAGCTCAGTTTTTAATAGCCTTCCAGACTCCCTTGTCATTCATGGGCTGCGTGGTCCAATTTGAAAGTTTAAAAAACCCTTGGCATTGGACCTTCTGTCGCTCTCCGTCTGTCAGTCGATCTCTCACTCGCTTTTTTTTCTCTCCTCCTTTCGTTTTTTTTTGCCTCTTTGCCATTCACATCGTGTTTACCGTGTTTCTCAGACTATCTAGCGCCGCTTTAAAACACGGCTCGCACTTAACACACTTACAGTATCTACAGATTACAATCGACACACGTACACACACACACACACACACAGGGTGGTAAACACAGAAAGCGACGCACTGAGATGTAGCGATTTCAGACTAATTGAGACGTCCGCTCGCTCATTCTGCGCACGCCGTCCGCTCGGCGAAATGCAATTACTCTCGATGCCACGAGTAAGTGGTGGAAACCAGCTTATCGTGCCAGAGTCCCAACGAGAGCTGCTGGGGGATCATGGTGCAGAGACACAGACGCAGCACAGGAGACGGGCCTTCATCTTGCTCATCATCATCATCGTGCAACCCCCCCCCCCCCCCCCTTCCCTGTCACCGCAGGTCCCGAGATGGTTACCGGTACATGGGGGAGGAAAATTACAGATTTTTTTAAGGGGCAATTTTTTAAAACTTGTGAAATAACATTTAACCTTTATTAAAAAAACAAGAAATATATATATATATATATAAATATATATATATATATATATATTCAGACTTACAGTAAATGTCAATAATAAGACTTGTAGGCATTAAATCGCATTAAAATAATTTATTTCTTTTTGGTAATTTATTGCCATTATATTTTTGAAACAACTATTGCCAATTGGAACATATTTCTTTGTTTTTTTTTATAATTCAAAATGATATTTATGTATATATATATATATATATATATACATATATATACAGACTTACAGTAAATGTCAATAATAAGACTTTCAGGCATTACATTGCATTCAATTTAATTATTTCTTCGTGGTAATTTATCGCTATTCCATTTTTTATAAACAACTATTACCAATTAGAACTTATTTCTTTGTTTTTTATATAATTCAAAATGATATTTATTGATTTGTTTACAGATGGGAGAGACAAAACAAAGAACAAAAACAAAACGCTATTAAATTATCGAAATTATGGGGCATTTGTTGCCCCTCTGCTCGTGATATCAGGGGCAAAATGTATATTATTTAGGGGCAGTTTTGCCCTTTGCCCTTTGCCCTGGTGTATGTCCGACCCTGCCGGTACACGCAGAGTCACTCCGGTACGTCGACTTCTTGGACTTCTACAGCGGACCCGCAAATTAGCATCTAATTGCTACAACGCTAACCATTTATTATGAGATGTCTGTCGGGAACAGCTCCACGTTTCAAAAACGCAGAACCCGTCCCCATTTTATTTATTTTGAAGTTGCATCACCTTTTTTTTGGCACGACCCCCCCATCACGCCTCTGTGCCCCAATCTGAAGGTCCAGTACTGGAGGTGATTCTGGGATGGGATGGGATTCTGGGCAGTTTTCAAGCCGTTTCAGTGACAGCAGAATCAAGCCGTAGATCCGAAAGCTGCTTGAGAAGCGCGATCCATCACGCTGAATGAGTCCTCGCTTTCATTTTCGTCAAGGTCACGCAGTCTGAGAGGGAGGAGCCTGCCACTCTTTCTGCAGAATATCTAGAACCAGCTCTTCTCTTGGCCTCTGGCTCATTCCAAAACCACCACTCCATCAAATAAAATCACTTATTTATGATCGATGAGGACATTTCCATTGATATTTTGAGATGATAACAATTTACAGGGAAACATTGACATTCACTGAAGTAAAAAAAAACGGACACTTCCCCAACTTTCATGGCATATTCTAACTATTGTCAAACATCCAGTGGATTATTGTAAATGACAGTTGAGCGTCTGTAATATCTAAAAATGGGCTGCAACGATTAGCCGACATAATCGACGACGGCGATTCTGAAAAATAATCGACGCATCGTGTAAAGATTCAGAGCGACCGATAATTTTGTCCGGCCGGCGTTTACGATATTGGAGCGAGACACGGAAAAATGTGATGTGGGGATCTTCGCAATAAAACATCATTGTGTCGAGTCTCGGCCAATCAGCGTTGAGACGTCTACAGCGTCTTCATCGGGGGTTTAGCGTTAGCTTGAATGTTAGCCCGCTACATCTACCGCCGTCATGGTGTGTCCGTATCGTTTTTAACGTGCGGATAACTTTTTAGTAAAATGTCGACCTCAAGGGGGCGGGGCTACAAGAAACTCAACAGGCAGCGCTGTCACGCGGCGAGTGGCGTCGAGTGCCGACCGTGTTCGGCTTTTTCAAATATTTTAATTTGCTTTGGGAAATAGTGATTAGATTAGTCGACTAATCGGAAAAAAATAGTCGACTATGAAAATAATCGTCCGTCTCATTGCTATGCGTGATCGAAAAAGTCAAAGTTGAACACCTCTGCACGTTTATTTCCCTCGCCGCAAAAAAACCAGATTCCATTTCACAAGCTCAGCGTTTCGTGTTTTCGTTCTTCTCCCAGTTCGAACGACCAATGGCCGCCCAGCTCGTGGTTTATGTGACATGTCAAACATCTAATGGGACAGACAACTTCAAATGACTTGATTTGTCCTCGGCCTGCCCGATCACAACGATAGAGGAGACATTGAGGGCTGGCTTGGGAAGGATCATAGATTTTCATCCTGTATTACATTCTTTGCAAACCACTGGCTATAAAGAATCTCTTAAATCATGCGGTATTCTGAGGAAAGCGGTCATTGGGGCTGTGAAGTGTATATGGAGCCATGCAAATCAAACGCTCAAGTCTTTATGCGTCCTTCCCCGGCTTTTTATATATATATATATATATATATATGGGCCGATGGCTTTTTTACCTGTGTTCGCATATCATGAAAAGGAGTAAGTGCAACTCATATACTGCACATGGTTCCCGGCGCTACCTCCGGTTTTACTGGGATGGAGGGAAGAAAAACGACACATAAAAAAAATAAAACAAGAGGGGGAAGAAATCTACCGGGGCCAATTACGACATCTCCGCTTTGCAGCAATCAGAGCTTAACTAGCTCAGGGTCTTCAATCTCATGCATGCAAACGGTGTGAGGGCGGATGGATGGATGGGGGGGCGGGGGTGAAGTATTCAGCCCGCTGTATGCTCGTTATTTCGGCTCTCAGCGCGGTGTAGCCCGGATATGTGGTGATGGATAGCTCGGGGCGGTTAGGGCTTCTGAATGTCTCAAGGACTTCGCGTGGGACATCTCCACACACACACACACACACACACACACACAGTGTGATGCCATGGTAACAGGTTTGGAAATTCAATTATCTCTGTGGTGGGAATGAAGAAAGATTCCAAAAGCGCACGGGCCAATATGGGCTCGAGCGCCAGTCACAGCGGGTTTTTTGGGCAGATCTTCAGGGGCCGCCGCCTTGTTTTTCGATGCCAGAATAACACAATCACTCGTCGGTTTGTTTTCCCTGGCATCGGACGAGTGGCACGGTGATAAAAGCCACAGAAACAGAGACCGAGACCGGGACTTGAAACTATAACGAGATGGTTTTTACGACTATTTGCCGGTGGTTGCGTTTAATCCGGTCCAGGAGAGCTATTACAAGTACAACAACCTGCTTTTATTGAGTAATAACTGGTCACAAGTAAATGGCTTCCATGGTGAACACAAGGTGCTTTCGATTAGCTTGGAAAATGGAGTAAAAGTAGCAGATATTAATCAAAATGTCAGTGGTCACCCTCTGGGAACGCCTCAAAAGCAACTTCAGATACATGGAGAGCTAAATGACGCAATGCTAGTCGCATTAGCTTCACGTTTATTCACCTGTACGGTCGATCCAGTTGGATTTAAATCGTCCGTCTCGTCCACAATTGAAGGAAAAAGTTTTTTTTTTCTTCTCGAAGAGAGTTTACGGAGAAGATCAAGATGGCTGCCGTGTTCGTCTGTACGAGAGGAAGCAGGCGGCAGCTGGTTAGCTTAGCTTAGCAGAATGAGTGGGAGACAGCTGTCCAAACAAAACAAAATCTGTTTGTTTATTTGTATACAGATTAAACAAATGAGATACATCGTGTGTAAGATAGTTTCAAGTCTTTTTTGTGATGCTAAGCTCACCATCTGCTGCGTGTAGCCTCATATTCACGCATACAGAAACAGAGCGCTACCACTCCTCTCCTCTGTTTCTGAGGGCAGTGAAATTAATTTCAAAACATGTCGAAGGATTTCTTTGACACAGGGTTCACTTGCCTCAAATAATAAATTCACACTTTCAAAAATTGACAGATTCTGTTTTGCTTTTTTGGGGGTTTTAGGAGCTAAAATGTGTTCCGGCCGTCGCAACTCGGGTCACGTTTATTTTTACGTTAGACATTCCAACGGCAGACGTGATGGATTCCAGTGAGCCTCATGAAATGCTGAAACACTATAAAGGTCACGAGATATCAAGTTGCTCAGTGACAAACGATTTTTTTATCAAAAACCTGACCACAAATAAATAGTTTTTTTTATGTCGGTGAGGAAAATCAAACACCGGTGGAACCGGTTGCTATGGTAATTAACCGTTTTCATTATTTTCAGACATTTTACATATGAATGAATACACTAATAAAAGTAGAACGGGCACTCGGTAGAGCGCATACCTTCGCCGCAGTCACTTTTTTGTTACCTTTTCATGACCTTGACCTTTGACCCGATCTATCCCAAAATCTAATCAAATGGTCCCCGGATAATAACCAATCATCCCACCAAATTTCATGCGATTCGGTTTAATACTTTTTGAGTTATGCGAATAACACAGTGATCAAAACATTACCTTCCGCATTGTCGAATGCGAAGGTAACAAATGAATCTGAAAGATGATTTTGGTAATAATAATAGTTAGTCTCAGCCCTCTCTCTCTCCCACGTGTTTCCACCACGCCTCACGACACCCCGTGTGATGTCTCCGATAAGCCTCGGATTGCAGCACCGCCGACGTCAGATGAGTGACGACGGCGATGCCGACTCACTCGCTACAACGCGGCGGGAACAGGTGCACGATACCAGATGTCTCTGGGAGAAAAAAAACCTGGCGCAGGGGTGCGGCACGGCGATCAACAAGAGCAGCGTGCGGGCGCTGGTCGGACTAACACGCTTCACTTCGGTTTGAGATGGAAGCGAGGAGTGAGCTCTTGACAGAGAACAGCTACAAGTCGGCCGGCAGACGTGGAGTTGGAATCGAGAAGAAAAAAAAGGCTTTATACTGTGGAGCGTCACGGTGAATCGTGCGGCCGCGGCCCTCCATTAAAATGCACTCGTCAGCCTGAAGCACCGAGAAGCTGTTTGAGGAGACAGAAGCTTGTACTCGGGTAGGGGGGCAGGGAGCATGTGACGCAGGGAAGGAACATTACATCTTTTTTTTAGGGGGCAATTTTTTCCCCCACTGACTGAAATCCAGGGGCATTTTGAAAAGAAATTGGGCAATTTTTTGAAACTTGTGAAATAACATTTAACCTTTCTTATTGTTTCCATCAAGAGTATACGCTATATCTTTAAAAAACAATTGTCCAACCCCGCCCCCCCCAAAAATCCAATGAAAGTAGAGAACAACACCAGCTCCGACAGTCGGGTCAGCACTGAGACACGCCCCCAAAGTTACCACGGTAAACAGCGAACATGGCTAATGTTGGTACCGCCAGCTGTAGAAAATCAGATTGTGTTGGTGCCCTGAAGACGTATTGACGGCCCATTAGTCAACTAATCAGTCGTTTTGGCTTCGCTTGATTTTGTCGACTCGTCGATTAAAAAAAAAAAACGACAGATCTTTAAATTTCTCCACAAAGAAAACACACAAAAGCACCAGTTTAAATATTCTGTTTACCAGACCTGAGCTCATACAGTTCATGGAAATAACTCATTGGTCATTAAAGAATGTAAAAACTATTAAGAAAAAGTTTCATAAAGGCAACATTATTCGCCGAAAGCCAAATTTAGCGATTAGAGACGAGCGATCGACTTAGAGGGGTCGAACCGAGACTCAATGCATATCGCCAAGCCATATATATGTATATATATATACATACATATATATATATACACACATACATAAATATATACATATATAAATATAAATTGTATACATATGTATATATATATATATAAATTATATATATACATAAATATAAATATGTATATATACATACATATTTATGTATATATAAATAATAATATATATATACATAACATAAATTGTAATCCTAATGAGGGCTGGAGATGGATTATTCAGCCAGGGTGATATATTGGTGGAGACTGTATGTCGGCCAATAAATACATGCACAGAAATTCTAAAGTTTACTGGTTCAACCAATAAAATACCAACAAAACTTCTAAAGTGGAGGTGCACACACACACACACACACACACACACACACACACACAGAAACGTTGTTGTTAATGAGACAACCGAGGAGCCCCAGTGTTTACTCCAACTGAGACCTCAAAAGACAGTCTCCCTGTCAGAGATAATAACCATGACAAAAGGACCTGTCCCGGGGACTTTTTTAAAAGCATCCCCGAAGAAAAAAAATCCTCTCAGTCCATAATGTAAATATATATTCCACTTTTTGATGTTGTTGTCGTCGTTTCTTTTGTTTTCAGCCCAGAGAAACAAATCATTTGTTGTTCAAGAGAACCCCGCCGCGGGACGCTCGCCACGTCGGAGAACCGTCGGACACAAAGCGGAGCTCTCGCGCTCGAGCCTGAAGCTCAGACATCTCGTTCCTGCAGACATCAAGCGTATAGATGGCCACTGCAAGCGGATAGATATCGGTGTCCATGGGGGGGGTCAACATCTTACCCCTCGGGCACCTGAATGCAGACGGGCATCAATTTCCTACTCAAGACAAACACACACACAACACCTTGGGGGCGTTTTGGCATCCGTTCTCAAGCACTTTACTGAGGGGGGGGGGGGCCCAACATGGTCCAAACCATCATGAATGGTCATAAATCAGCCCGTGTGGATATCTCCCCCCCCACTCCCCCCCCACTGAGACAATCGCTTGGTGCTGTTGAGGCCGGGTACTTATTTCCCGTGTCGCCACTGGCTCAATTTTAACCCCCCCCCCCTCCGGAGTTTGAAGACTACCACATCTGATTGAGTCCACAAATCAACAAACAAACAAATTACGGGGGGGGGGGGGGGTTCAGCAATATGAATACATCAATAAGGCAATGAAACGAGAGCAACGAACATCCGAGTGTGTAAAAGAAAATTGACGTGGCGACGTTTGCTCCTGCAACAGAAGAACCTCGGAGGGCTCGGAGAGCCACGAGGAACCCGGTTGCGTTCCAGATTAAACTGGATTAAACTCTCCGACATGGACTCCAACTAATGTCGTCTCGGATGTGGAAAATATTTTTTTATAGCGGGTGCTTTGCCGCTGTTCTCGTGCGAGGAGCGTCGCTCTAAACGAGGGATCCTATTCGAGTTTCCGTTCCCCGATGAGTGCCCGGTCTCATGAAAGAGGGGATGGCTTTAACGATTTGGGGGTTCTGCTCATGGATAACGGGCTTCGACGAGAGCTTTAACGGCTAATCTGTACGACACATCGCATCACCGCCTTTCATTGAAGGATAAATGGTGTGTTTGTGAATTGATTCAACTGTAGTTGTGTTTAATGTGGCCTTCATGTGGTTTAAGAGCAGTGGACGTCTCTCACTCGGATATCTATTGCAAAATGTAAATACGGCACAATTTATAGCTCTAATCTATTAATAGCATTCTTATGAGCGATACTGTTTCGCTAATAGATTAGCATTGCTCGTCCAGATCTACTGTGTGGAACTAAATATCTTTCTAAAAGGTACTGCGAGGAGCTCTTTGTGAACTCTTCACAGGATATTTCAATCATGGATGAAGCCAAGGACAAAATAAAAGTGGTATCAAGTTATGATTCATAAACATATTGGCAATATATTCAAATCTATAGGTCCAATCCACAACTTTAAATAGGTGCAATGTGTCAAAAAATGGACAGAATTCTTGTTTAAAACACACACAAACGGAATTAACGTGATCAACCGACTGAAGAGCTTCAGGGTCGATGTTGTGATGTCAGAGACGTCAATGTTTGTCTCTGTTGCAAAGATGCTTCTGAAACGGGCGCACAAGCTAGCCGAGGCCCCTCAAAGCACACTCCATACTTTAACACATGAAGCATCGGCTTCTATACAACCAGAGGAGTCGCCCCCTGGTGGTCAGGAGAGAGAATACAGCTTTAACACATGAAGCATCGACTTCTAGACAACCAGAGGAGTCGCCTCCTGGTGGTCAGGAGAGAGAATGCAGCTTTAACACATGAAGCATCAACTTCTATACAACCAGAGGAGTCGCCCCCTGGTGGTCAGGAGAGAGAATGCAGCTTTAACACATGAAGCATCGACTTCTAGACAACCAGAGGAGTCGCCTCCTGGTGACCAAGAGAGAGAATGCAGCTTTAACACATGAAGCATCGACTTCTATACAACCAAAGGATTCTCCCCCTAGTGGTCAGGAGAGAGTGTAGCTTTAACACATGAAGCATTGACTTCTATACAACCAGAGGAGTCGCCTCCTGGTGGTCAGGAGATGGTGTAGCTTTAGCACATGAAGCATAGACTTCTATACAACCAGAGGAGTCTCCCCCTGGTGGTCAAGAGAGAGAATGCAGCTTTAACACATGACGCATAGACTTCTATACAACCAGAGGAGTCTCCCCCTGGTGGTCAGGAGAGAGAATGCAGCTTTAACACATGAAGCATAGACTTCTATACAACCAGAGGAGTCTCCCCCTGGTGGTCAGGAGAGAGAATGCAGCTTTAACACATGAAGCATAGACTTCTATACAACCAGATGAGTCGCCTCCTGGTGGCCAAGAGAGAGAATGCAGCTTTAACACATGAAGCATAGACTTCTATACAACCAGATGAGTCGCCTCCTGGTGGCCAAGAGAGAGAATGCAAGACCCTTCGGCATCGGCTTCACTCGGCAGAAGCGGAGACGGAACCAGGATGTAAGACTGGAAACGGTGTTTACGCTGAACTGATGTAATCTGCTGGTCTTTCGAGTTGAAACGACAGTGATGATGTCATCAGCCACTGCAATCTCCAAAATGTCTAAATAATTTCTTGGAGAATTAATGAGCACGAGTGTTGGCTGCATGTCAACTTGTTCGCTCACCTTTCTGCCGGCTGGGAAAAGATCAAGATAATTGTGTGTCTGTATTTTTGAGGTGCTGGTAGATCATGAGGATTAAAATGGAAGGCTGGTAACTGCCTGCGTGTGTTTTCGTAAACACCTCGACCCCCTTTCTGTCCGATGATAATCAGATGTGTTCACGGTGATGAGTTCAGGCTCCCGTTTCTCTCCCCGCATTCAAAACTCCAACAAAAAAACAGGACGACTGCATCAACCGCTCCGACTGGAACGGCAATATTCCCTTTTAATACATCTCACTCGGCACAATAAGTGGCCTTCTGATTTGGACCGCGACCAACATTTCTCAGGATAAACACCCGTGTTTACTTTTCATTATGCCGGGATAAAAGAGATAAACACTCTCCGCACACAATAAGGCCACGGGGAGCGAAAACAAAAAGGCTGCCTTCACTGGAGGAAGCATTTAGAGAGAAAAAAGCCTGACTCCACACAGCTGCGGCACACATCCTCCACCACGGCCGAGTGAGGGCTTATTCAGCTATGAATAAAACAGATGTGAAGGAGGGGAGGGGGGGGTGGTAAAATGAAATTTAAAAAACATACATTTAGCATTAACTTAACTCCCAAGGATAGGAAGAGTCAGTGAGTATGTCATGTTGAGATACCATCAGCAGAAAGCATGAACTAGCAAGTCAATGCATGACGAAAAACAACAACTATGGAATCAAATGAAAGCTTTTAAAAAAAGAGTCATGACACTGAATGTCTGCAGAGGGTCCCACGAGACATTTGGGATTCACTCCGCCGGTACGAGACGTCTTCTTCATCGACGCCCCCTGCGGCTGCCAGGAGAAGTGCAGCCAGGGTGTAATATATCCTGCACCTCGCAAGCTTTAGATGCAGTGAAATATTAATGTTACCTCTGCCCTCAGAAAATATTCACGAGGCACAGCCGCCCCCAAAAAATAAATTATAATAATAATAATCATCTGCTTTATTGCTATCGGCGTCACGCCAAAAAAAAAAAAACTTTCCAACTCCTTTACTGAGGTTCGTATTCCACCAGCTCGGTTCTACTAAATAAATACATATTTTTAATTTTTTAAAGGGCGTGAATTATCAGAAGACAATGAACAGCCGGAACGTAAACGGGGAATTCCGATATTTTTCTCACCTTGAACGCTTCTTCGCTCCTGCCGCACAGCGCGCACACCGGGCGCGCGTGTGCGTGCGTTTCACTTTTTTTATTTCTTTTTATTAACGCCATGCAACAAAAAAACACGTGCAGCCTTACCATGACGTTGCCCTGCATCTTCGCGGTCTCGATGAGACTCTTCTCCTTCATGGTTCCTCCTCTCCGCGGCTGCGGTCCTCTCCGGAGAAGATTACAATCTGCACACTTTTCTTTCTTTCTTTCTTTCTTTTTCTGGGACAGCCTCTCGTCAGCTCTCCGTCCCCGAGACGGTTCCCCAGCCCAGCTCAGCCCCCCTCTGTCAGGTAGCGAGCCAGTTCGTAAGTGGGTGGGCTTACAACCCAGCGGATTGATAATAATAAAAAAAGAAAAGAGAAACAACGTGGCCACCCCCCTGAGCCCCCACACACACACACACACACACACACACACACACACACACACGATAATTTCTTTCTATTTTTTCTTATTTTAAATCTTTTTTAATTGATTTTGCAAACACAGGAATGAAGAATAAAAAACACCTCCAAGAAGTATAGGGGTATACAGAACTTCACATTCAGTCGTTTGGAGGTTGTGTATAGCTGTGACACAATGTCACTATATACAAAGATTTAAAATACACGATGAACACACAACCACGATAACATCAACGTACGGTACATTTAAATATACTACGAATTGAGACGTGGAAACATGCATACAAAACGACAAACAAGTTGTCCTTTTTTTGCATATGAAAACACATATAGATGAAAACGAAAGATAAGTTTGGGTGGTTTTGTGCGTGTGAGATGCTCTGTGCATATTGGGCTGTACATAATAAACTTAATTGAATTGTTGTTGCTCGTATCAGAGAATTGAGAGAATCAAAATCCGGACATTCGTCTCCGAGGAGCTGACAGTCGTGATGCTGATGCTGTACGTTTGAATTATGATGGGCGAGGGCGATTAGCTTTAGGTTGTGAGTGATGGACTTCTAAAACCTTACAACTCAGATTGAAGGGAACGCATTCATCACGAGGCTGTAAAGTTTTTTTACATTTTTTTTTTAAGCCTTTCAGAAACTCTGAGTCCTTTTATTCTGAGCCAGCTCTTCTCCCCAAAGTTGTGTTGTTTGATTCTGTGCAGCCGGTCCCAACACGCTGGATCAGGACCTCCGAAGAGCCCGAGGGCTGACTGGATTTATACAAATAATCCACTCGACAACATATTGTTTTCCTTTTATTTCTGACGTGCAAATATTTATGATTTCATCTCTTTGGGGAACAAATTTATTGAAATTACGCGTGAAAAATATATATAATAAAGTTCCTTTAGAAGAAGAAAGCAAATACTTAGCTTCAACACATTAGTGACAAATACGTCAATTATTTTAGTTTGCACCTCTTCAGTGTGGTTTCAGGTAGTTTATTAAAATCATACGCATTGTGCATCCCCAAACTGTGACAGCACATAGTTACCTTCGCATTGAAAATGCGGAAGGTTATGTTTTGATCGCCGTGTATTTATTTATTTATTTATTTGTATGCGTGTTCCTCGCATAACTCAAAAGGTATTAAACCGAATCGCATGAAATTTGGTGGGATGATTGGTTATTATCCGGGGACCATTTGATTAGATTTTGGCATCAATCGGGTCAAAGGTCAAGGTCAAAGTCATGGAAAGGTCAAAATCTTCTTTTTACCATAGCACAGTCAATTTTTATCCAATTGGCATGCAACTACTGCCAACATTTTCATAATGCAATGCCCAATCGTGTGATATGTGAAGGTATGCGCTCTACCGAGTGCCCGTTATAGTTTCAGTCTGTAACGGTGTTTCCATCATGGCGGCTATGAGGCTACTGTGAGATTCAGCTCAGGGCAATTATTGGCTTTTTTCGGGGGGAGACTATGGGTTTATTGAGAGGAAGACAGTTTAAAACAGGGGTGTCAATCTCATTTTCACCATGGGCCACATCAGCGTCATGGCCGCCTCTTAAAGGGCCGGCATAACTGAAACATATAAATATATAAACTACTCTCAAACATATTTTTCTTAAATTTCTTGAAGAAAAGAGAAAAGGGGATCACGTGTCTTCCTCATTATTAGGAGAGCAAAATTAAATGTTCCATGCTGCATGTAGCAGTACCAACGAAAAATAATGCACCGCAAGTCGTAGTATTTCGTACCTCCGAAAAATGTTCTGTAAATCTGTCCACGTAATCTTGAACCAGGACGTCAAAAAGGGGCGGGTCCAACAAACGGCGATCTTCCCGCCAGGAGACCGCAGTTCGGGGGGGGGGTTTTCTGAGCTTTTTGAGGAGTGTGTGTGATGTCCTCTTATTAATCTAAAACACAGTTAAAGTCCAATAGGTCCCCCCGAGTGAAAGCTTATCGATTTCCATTACGGACGTCAATAACAACTCCCGAAAGAGACATGAATTAATGAGAACTAATTACGCAGCCTCCTGTCGATGTTCACGTCGAGTGTGGATGTGCAATATTTTGTAATTTTTTTTGTAGACCTCCAATATATTCCTTTTACGACTTACTATTTTTTTTAGCTAAACAGAACCAAGCCCTCTGTATCATCAGCTTCCAAGATAAAGGCTGCCCTCTCTCTCTCTCTCCCCATGTGTAAATCAATATCGGTCTGAAAGCATCTCTACAGACTCTCAGTGTTTACTATATAATGCGTAAAAATATAGAAAAACAAACCTGTAGCGTGATGCTGCAGCTGAGTGCCCTTAACTCACAGCAGCAGTTCGACGAAGAAGGCCCCCCCCCCGCCCAGCCTCCGACTGGGAAGTGCATGCAGCGTGTCTCACATAAATCTCATTTATAAATGCCCGGTATTAATTACTGTGAATAAGGCTGTCAAAACAACCTAATGGGGGCATCGGGCCCCCCTCCCGGCTCCAGCTGCACTGCTGACAGAGGGAGAACACAGCAGTTGCGTAGATAGGTGTGTAGCCGGCTGTGCTGCTTCGTTACCGCGCCGCTATTTTATTCTTTTTTCTCTTTTTTCCTCCAACGATTTTTCTTCGTAAACCAATCCCCGGAGTTCTCCTGTCAAACCGACGCTGAACAGATAACCTTCATAACACATTGTTGGGGGGGGGGGGGGGGGTGTAACTGTAAGTAACAGCTTTGCTTTTGCAATGCCCCCCCCCCCCCGGCGAGCTGGCCCCGGCACACGTGCACTATTGAATTACTCCCCTTCTACCAGGGCGCACGGGGGCCATGTTGGAATTCATCTCGTGCAGGTGTGGCCGGCCAAGGACATCTGTAACGGCCATGTTGACCGCACCAGAAGCAGACCAGCTGCGGTCGGGTGTTAGGACTCTCGGAGGAAACATTGGACGGAGGCAGGGATGGGTAGGTGCTACGACGGTGTAAAAGCTCCACACACACACACACATAAAACAGGCAGTTGACTGTAGCGGAGCAGACGGCAGCCACAGAGCGCTGCATGGGAGCTCTGCTAGGGGGGGGGAAAGATCAGCTGGAGTGTGGACAGCTGCTCCAATGTAGAGAGGCAGAATACTGTAAGTATCGCGTCAGCATGGAAAATAGGAAAAATGTACACCGTGCGTGAGAGATGTTGATTTGTACGCAAGAACAGGTTCGCTTCACGCCAGAAAGGTGGCCGCTCGGCGGGCAAGGACGATCAGGAAGTTTTTCCTGGACAGCAACCGATGCTGTTTGTACGTCCTTTGGGTGAACCTTTAGTGTTGCATGATGTATTTTAAATGATCTTGCTAAATTCAAATGTTCTGTATTCTTATAGTCAAGCATGTGTAATTTACAAAAGCACTTGGTAGAATCATTCAGATTCTGTAGAGTCTGTATAACCACAATGTTGTTGCAATGCTGCAAGAGATCAATACTTTGGGTTATAAGTCTACCATCAGACGAAGGTTATATGAAACTAGGGTGGGGGGGGGGGGGTCCCCAGAGGGGGGTCTGTGCTGGAGAAAATCATATAACTGAGTTTGAACCGCAGAAACACATTTATGTAACTTGTTACGGTAGAAATTGGGACTTGGGCAATAATAGAAGGAAGAATGACTGGGTCATGGACTTTTCACAAATGACTAGCGGGTTCTGACAAAGGTAATCTTCACCCAACCGGAGTGAATCGTGTGCCAGGTTCTTTCGGTAAGCTGGGTCCCGAGGGACACCCCCAGAAAAGAACACAACATGTTTGGGAAGCAGGAAGGCTACGTCAGGACACAGGTAACCAGAAAAGACAGAAAGTCAGTACGGAGATTTAAAGTCTGCGTGTTAGCCCTGTTAGCGCTGTAGCACCGTTAGCCGCAAGCTCGCCTTTTGACATGTTGTGAGTTGCTCAGAGGCAATCAAATGAATAAAATATATCTATATCAGCTCATGGTTGAACACAGTTCTGAACATCAATAATCTGCGTCTGCGTTACTTAAAGAAGCACGTGGTGTCTTTGTGTCTTTGTGTCTTTGTGTCTACAGGATGTGTTTAGGCGGTCTTGAAGGCACTGGGTGAGTTCCAAACAAAGACTCTGATGAGCAGAGAAGCCTTTAGGACAAAAGTGATTAAAACGCTCCCAATTCCCAGATTGATTGGCTTGGATCCCGAGTGAACAGGCCTCCTTCTGGCGACGGCAGTCACCCTGCACAATAAACTCAACCGAGACCTTCGCAGGACGAATCGATATTTTCATTATCAACTTAATTACTTGACACCATGATACCCTCTAGGCCGCTGTCACCGTTTTGCTGTTTTAATGACAGCCTGATGTCGGAATTGTGTCTGAAAGAGGAATTAAATTATTCACGTCCCCCGTCGAACTGAAAGTGAATCTACAAAAAAACTCTGACTGACATTAAATCCCTTCCTGGTACAACTGGTCTTTAACTGAAAGGAAAATACGAGGAGACGGTGCTGTAGTTGCCTGCTTTGCTGCAGACTGCTCCCAAAATGCAGTCTTTCCTTGGCGGGTGCACATCTCCGCCGGTGGGGAGCTCCATAATCTTGATAAGAGGTTTTCTACCGACCTTCCACTGCCCCGGACTGTCAGGACGACAGATCGTTACCATCTCTAATAAATTCAGGAGCTGGGAGATTTTTTTTCTTTTTTTTTATACGGCACGCAGGCACGCGAAGGGCACATAAATCATGCACACTGGATGCAGGTGGTCTATTAGCGGCATCACAAAAAACCGAGCCGTAAAGATCATGAACTTTACGGCTTAGCAGCAAACTCACTGACGTGCGTTTGCTGCTGAGCCGCCGAAAGAAACATACTTTTTTACCTTTTATTTTTTGGGGGCTTTCATGCATTGAACCCTGAAACGCACTCTGGTCTTTACAATTCCTGACTTGTTACACGCCCTTATAAAATATGGCATACAAATAAATCGCAAACTCCTCGGCGGCAGCCGGCATTCCGAGGCAGAGAAGTTACCGTAATTTATTCCCAATTTACGGGGGTGACTTTTGCTTCCCCTCCGCCACATGACGGAGCCAGTAAGCACGTCTGAATATTAATGCAACAGTTGCCTTGAACAGCAGGCGCTTGTCAGGAACTCGGATCGGATTCATCACTTTAACCTGCTCGGGGACGGATGATGTGTCCCCGAGCAGGCACACAGCAGCCGGCTTGTATATAACTTTATTTTGACTTTTAATAGACGTTGACTTCGAAACAAAAGTAATATCAGTTTATGTACTGGAATACAACAACGACGATCGCGTCAACGGGTGTTTTTTCTAAAGAGGTCGAGCATGACTTAATCTGGAGAACCCCCTGTTATACATTGAGCCATTTGACCTGCTGAAGCTGTGGTAGTTTGACGTGCATGAATATGATGAATTGATAGTTGGCTAAGACCTGTTTCCATTCTTATATGGTTGCATGCAGTTCACGGCAGATTTATTAACCAAATTTAAAAAAGGAGAAGTCCTTCATGTCAGGCAGGTTTCTCATTTCTAGCTAACGACAGTAAATTTGTCGACCGAAACCTTCGGTAGCTAACTGTAGCTTTTCGTTCTAAAGGTCTCTGGATGTTTGGTGGTTTTATGTTTGAAAATGACACATTTTTATGATTAAAACTCTACAAAGTCAATGTTTGTATTTTTTATTAGAGGTTTTTGGTGATAAAAGAGAACGCTTTATTCTATGAAATACAGAAAGTAAATAGCCTACCTTTAAAACACTTATGCCTCATTGCATTTCGGCTTTTTAAAAAATCATAAAAGGTGGTGTTCATTTATTAAGATTATCTTGCTGGAGAAAAAAAAACGTGAAGGTATCATGAATGGTTTGCTTATTTTCTGCAATAATCCAAACTCCGACTGGCTTTTTGTTGAGGGAAGCAGGAAGATGCTAAACGCCAGGTTAGCCTATAAAAAAGACTTCATCCAGGCAGCACTCTGAGAGCACGATAAGGGAAAATGCAACGACCAGACCGTTATTTATTTTGTAACATAACCCTATTTGCCTGCTGGGGATGAAGACTAACGCTGGCCGCGGGGTTTCCGGAGAGTAAACTTAATAATGAAAGAGCCAGACGGATCGCTGCCAACGTGAGGCGAAACTCTTCCAGGACGTTTTTAAGGTGACCCGTAACCCCGCAAGCTAATAGAGTAAGTTAATAAAAAATGCTTCTCTGGCCTCGGAAGGAGCAGCCGGTCTTGTGACTGAACGCAGTACGGCTTAAACCTCGTTAGCTAAACGCGCTGACAATCGCGCAAGTTGTCTTTTCATTCCTCCGATGAGCGGGGAATGCGGGGGAAACATCGCTTTGGGACGCCTTCCCTGCAGACCCCTTAGAAATTCGGCTTCAACCACATTTACATTACTGTCAAAAGACTACAAATGATGAGAAGCTACTCGGTTATCCTAACAACCATTAGGGTTGACGGATGGCGCCGTAGGGTGTTCATCCGTCGTGGGGGGGGGGGAGGGGAGGGTGATGCGGCCCACTGAGTTTCACAGCTCCTCCGATGAACTCTTTCCAAAACCGTGGACATTAATTTACTGCTTCACATTAGATTATAAAAACGGGGTGGAGACGGATTCACTCTCCAGTTTTCCCCCAAGTTACGGTTGATCCCAAAAGGTGTCGGGACGGAGTTGCGTTCAGGGCCCTGTTCATGTGGAAACAGAGGAGTCTTCTGTCATCGAACCTTTCTGATGCATTAATATACCTTCAAAATCTCCGTCTACCTGTAACGATTCCACATCCTGTCCTTTCACAATACACCCCCCCCCCTCCCTCCCTTTACGTTGCACCAGACTACAACAGCAGCTTTACCGCCTGACATTATCATTTATCAATATAATGAATTCACCTATTACCATACAGCACTAATTTCCTGTCGTTTAGCCTACACAGTGCTGAGGTCTGACATGGAAGTTTCTGCACTACGTCGGTGAATGATGAAACGTCCCTTCCTGTCATCCTCTTTGTAATTCTTGCCGCTCTGAAACGTCTGTCTTTCATTACTAGTCAGGGCCCCGTAGGTACTGGATATCCCCGGTGATGCCCATTTGGGAAGATTAACTACATGAATATGCTTCAGTGTCTGAAGACGGCAGTCATATTACATCGTCCAAGGTGGTTTCTGGGGCAACGGCGTTGCCATCAATCAGCTGATTGTAATCTAGCTAGAAATCGTCATCGGCATACAAATTAGTAACACAATTTCACATTTTCTGTGTGTACACGCTGGGAAATAATGTAAAATGTCTGGTGAACAACACTGTAAAAGTGTCCGTGTACCGTATGTGCAGCGAGCGAGTGCTTTCCACTGAGAAAGAGAACATCAAACCGGATCTCATCAAACGCTGATGCTAAAGCGAGACACCCCTTTGAGATATTTTTTCCGACCGAAAGGTCAAATCGACTCGCAGTTCAGCCGCAGATGCCTTTTGTGTTGGGTCAATATCAGAGTGATGGATGACAGGGACATTTAAGGCCTTTCATCTTTCCGCCTCGCAAGATGCATCGTCTACAGACTCCAGGAAATCACTGAAATAGTCCTTTTGACCAGAACCTCTCCCTTTGATTTTATGTTGGTAGTCTTCAAGGGCACCAGAGTCCCTTTAGAAAAACCTCTGGAGTCTGAGCGGAGGGGACGTTCTGGTCGGTCGCACCGATGCCGAGCATTCAAAATAACTCTATAAAATTAGCAGATCTTTTACATTACATTACATGTCATTTAGCAGACGCTTTTATCCAAAGCGACTTACAATAAGTGCATTTCAACCTAGAGTACAAACTAAGAACAACAAGAATACAGGAAGTAACATTTCCTCAACAAAGTCGAACTACAAAAGTACCATAAGTAAGTGCTATCTAAGTGCCACTGAAGTGCTAATCTGTGTTTTAATCCAGATATAGTCGGAAAAGGTGTGTTTTCAGTCTCCGACGGAAGATGTAGAGACTTTCTGCTGTCCTGATGTCAGTGGGGAGCTCGTTCCACCACTGAGGAGCCAGGACAGCAAACAGTCTGGATTTCGAGTGATTAGCTCGAGGTGCAGGAGTCACAAGTCGATTGGCTGTTGCCGAGCGGAGCGAACGTGCCGGGGTGTACGGTGTGACCATATCCCGGATGTAGGCGTGGCCCGTTCCGTCTAGAGCACGGACGCCAGGACCAGTGTTTTGAAGCGGATGCGAGCAGCCACGGTAACCAGTGGAAGGCGGAGGAGCGGAGTGGTGTGGGTGAATTTCGGGAGGCTGAAGACCAGTCGAGCTGCTGCATTCTGGATGAGCTGCAGAGGTCGGATGGCCTTAGCAGGTAGACCAGCCAGGAGGGAGTTGCAGTAGTCGAGGCGTGAAATGACCAGAGCCTGGATCAGAACCTGCGCCGCCTTCTGAGTAAGAAGAGGACGTGTTCTCCTGATGTTGTGCAGCATGTACCTACAGGAACAGCGTCGTCGCAGCGATGTTGGCCGTCAGGAGAGTTGACTGTCGAGTGTCACCCGAGGTTCCTGGCAGTCGGGTAGGGGCCAACACAGAGCTGTTGAAGGTGATAGTCAGGTCGTGGGTGGGGGAGCCTTTCCCTGGAAGGAATAGTAGCTCAGTCTTGTCAGGGTTGATCTTCAGGTGGTGAGCAGACATCCACTGAGAGATGTCAGTCAGACAGGCAGAGATTCGTGCCGCCACCTGTGTTTCGGACGGTGGAAACGAGAAGATCAGTTGGGTGTCATCAGCATAGCTATGGTAGGAGAAGCCATGCGAACGAATGACAGAGCCGAGAGAATTTGTGTACAGAGAGAAGAGGAGGGGACCCAGGACGGAGCCTTGAGGAACCCCAGTAGTGAGAGGACAAGGATCAGACACAGATCCTCTCCAAGTTACCAGATCTTCTCGCTGATGTTGTTGTTTACTTATATGGGTCATTAGGAGGCATCAGTATTCCATTGAGACTGGGTCCCAACCAGTTGGAGGTTAAATGTTTCAACAAATGAGCTCAGGGCTGGTTTATCTCATCACCGTATGTACAGAGAGCAAAACAACCACGTCTCCAGCTTTTTTTTACCAACTGTTCAGACATTAACAATCTTCTCATAAAACACTCACATAAGCATAAGAAGGCAATAATGCAAATCGGCGTATTTCCCATCATGTTGAACTATTCTTTTCATGAGACGAGGCTCAGATTAACATTCAGAAAGTAAAATGGAGCAGCAAATAAACCTTGGCCTGAGAAGATTCATTGCATTAATAAATAATATGCATCTCATGTTGTAAATGCTGCAACTTTTGTCTCGCATCCAGCTCACGGTGAAAACTACTGCATGAACAGGCAGATCATAAATACAGCGAATGACTGACAGAGAAATCGACCGTGAATATACTCAAAGATAACTAGAACGGGCACTCCGTAGAGCGCATACCTTCGCATATCACAAGATTGGGCATTGAATTATGAACATTTTGGCATTAGTTGCATGCCAATTGGACAAAAATGTATCGTGCTATGGTAAAAAAAAGATTTGGACCTTTCCATGACCTTGACCTTTGACCCGATTGATCCCAAAATCTAATCAAATGGTCCCCGGATAATAACCAATCATCCCACAAAATTCCATGTGATTCAAGAAGATTTGACCTGTTCATGACCTTTGACCTTGACCTTTGACCCGATCGATCCCAAAATCTAATCAACTGGTCCCCGGATAATAAACAATCATCCCACCAAATTTCATGCGATTCGGTTCAATACTTTTTGAGTTCTGCGAAAGATTTTGACCTGTTCATGACCTTTGACCTTTGACCCGATCAATCCCAAAATCTAATCAACTGGTCCCCGGATAATAAACAATCATCCCACCAAATTTCATGCGATTCGGTTCAATATTTTTTGAGTTCTGCGAAAGATTTTGACCTGTTCATGACCTTTGACCTTGACCTTTGACCTGATCGATCCCAAAATCTAATCAACTGGTCCCCGGATAATAAACAATCATCCCACCAAATTTCATGCGATTCGGTTCAATACTTTTTGAGTTTTGCGAATAACACGCATACAAATAAATAAATAAATACACGGCGATCAAAACATAACCTTCCGGCATTTTCAATGCGAAGGTAATAATTCTTGCCTGTCTTCAAAACTTGAGAGCCCTGTAGTAAGGACAAAATAACCCACTTTAAGTATACTTCTGATTAGTAGGGCTTCAAGTATACTCAAGTATGCTCAGATTAATTATACTTAGGAGCTCAGGATGCTCAAAGATAAATCCCTGAGGGAATACCACGCAACAGAGCACATACTTGTACGCACTGCAGGTGCGTTAAACCGGGTCAGCTCAAAACGACGCGGCTGAGTTGACTGTTTTTTTCGTTTTTTTTACGCCGCACCTGCATGTCTGTCCCACTTCCTGCTGTTGTCTCCAGTTTGCTGCTCGTTTTAGATTGGCCCGTCTCTGGAGGCACAAAACCCATTAAGTGAAACTAATACAAACAGGCGGCGAGGTGGGCTTCGGCGGTAGTGAAATTTCACAAAGTGTCGCTCTTTTGTTAAAACTTAAACGACGGCTTAGCTTCTGGAATCGAGTTGAAAAGATGGCGGATCGGCTTTACTGATCCCTTCATTGGGCCCATTGCTCTTTATCCATTTATATCAATGTGCCAGTGTGTCCGCACATATGTTAGGCTTCTGTTCCCACGCCTCCCCAAAGATGATTTACAAAGCATCGATGTGGACGCTCACAGACTGGGAACACAATGACACTCTTTGTTTATGTGCTCATTGTCAAAGGGAACGCCGTCTTGTTTTTTCGGGGGCGATGTAGAGCACCGGAGGAGTTAAACACGACAAATCATCTCTTTCTAACCGCCGGGGACAGATCTGTTGTACGCCGGCTTTTTTGTTGTTGTCGCAATAAGTCGTTCAAATCGGCTCCACCGCTTAATATGACAACGGGGTGCCGCGCTGCAGGGCCGTGCCATACATTTCAATGAAGAGATCGGAAGTGGAGTCGCACAAGGACGCCGCTCGCGAAAACAATCTGTAAAAGTCAGGGCCGAGCTAAATGACGGCCTTAGTTCGAATGAGCAAGTACAGCACGAGTAGAAGGGTTTAAATCCCCTTTTAATGGTGGCAATAAAGATACCAGCGATATTAAAAGTGGCAATTCAAATGCATATAGTGACACAAAACTTGTTTTACCACAATACTCTCAGATAGTTTATCTTATAAAACGTGGTAAATCATAGCATAATGACACCATTTCATAATTAATGCAGACAGAGACGCTGAAATCCAGACAAGGAAACTTTTAACTTAAAGCGTTTAAACTGATCACATTCAAAAGCATGTACAACGCCAATATGCTTTCGCCTGAAATCAAAGTGAAGTGATTCTAATTAAATATGATTTTTAACCCGCAGGTTGTCTTTGTTGAGCAACTGGGAGCTAACGTCAGGTCTTCAGCGGTTTACAGCTGAAAGCCTTCGGCTTAGGAGGCGGATATGAGAAGGACTTCAGGGACCTAGATATTCCCTGGAACACACTTAGGACTATAATGAAGAAGTGGGAGGAATTATGGAATCACCCAAAATGGTTCCACATAACGGGTCTTGTCTGGAAAGGTCTTTTGTTAAGAGCCTTTGTGGTTTCTTAAAGAATACTTAAATCAAAGTGCAGAAATAACTATAGTGGCAATAAATCTTCTCCCTAAAATAAAACAACACGACAAGCACAAAGAATAAACGCTCCTACACATGATTCAACGGACCAATTTGCTTCAATCAATGACAATAAACTGCCTTATAACAATATCAAATGACACAGATTCATCTGGAAATGCCGCGGCTGATCAGGCTTTATGGATTTTCTTTTCTTTTCAGGCTGCCAAGTGGTAACTTACGAATAAACCTTCTTGCAAAAGAGCCTAGAAAACAAGACAGCCTATTTATTTCAGGGGAAAAGTCGATGATCAACAAACTGGACATACGGTACGGTACAGGACAGCCGGCCAACACTTTTCGGTTCACGAATTGTCGCCCGCTGGGATGATGGGCAGAAGATCTTTGATCTCACTGCCAAACCATTGAGGTTAAAAGGGAAAATCCACCCACAAATACAGGATAGTTCAGTGTTCTGTTCCAATTATACCAAGGTAATATCCACAAGACAGAGGATTGACCCTGAAGGGTGGAAATCATCAAAAGCTACTGATGCTATCTGGAGGAGGGAGTTTTTTGGAATTGGTCCACTGACACTGGATTTGACATTGACTCTGTGAGCTTTCGGGGTTTTGTTAAACATATTTTCCATCGATGGAAATCAGAGAACGCAATAATTTACGAGTGAGTGCAACGTCGTGGGAGATGGAATAGAACATTTAAGTCTAATAGCAACTCAATAACTTTTGGATATTTTACGTTTCTACAAACCAAGAGACACGTTGAATGTCAATCAACAATATATCTTAGAAATATGTTTTATATAAGCCTCCTATCACATCTGCAGAATTGCTCAAGATCACTGATGTGAAATGATTCGTTAGGTTTGTTTAAACTATATCAAAATAAGATATCGGTCTGTGTTAAAGTAAAAAGTTAACAATGTAACGTGACAACGTGACGTGGCAACGTGACACGGAAGAAATGTAACGTGACACGGAAGAAATGTAACGTGACAACGGAATTTTTTTTACGTGACAACAGAAAAAATGAAGCGTGACAACGTAACGTGACACGGAACAAATGTAGCGTGACAACATGACAACATGACGTGACACAGAACAAATGTAGCGTGATAACGGAACGTGACAACGGAACGTGACACGAATAAATAACCTTTCTTCGCAGACTTTCTACCGTGCCGTTGCTCAACAAGTCAAGGTTTCCGTTTGGTT
This sequence comes from Pseudoliparis swirei, assembly GCF_029220125.1. NCBI lineage: Eukaryota > Metazoa > Chordata > Actinopteri > Perciformes > Liparidae > Pseudoliparis > Pseudoliparis swirei. The sequence continues at coordinate 4,711,004 of NC_079403.1, forward strand.
TCACACAGGACATGAACAACGGCCCCCTGGGTAAAAGTCCTGTGTTTGATTGACACCCCCCTCAGTGGGCTTTCTCGCATGTCATGTGTTCCTATACCATGGAACATTTCGTACAGAGGTTTGAACATTCGACGGATCCCTGCTTTGCAGAATTGTACAATGCCAACATGTTTTACTGGAAAAATAGTCTGTTAAAATATAAAGACAGGTGACATAATACGGGACAATTCTGAATGAATGGGACAGATACGAGACACAGACGTCACTCCATTGTTCAATGAGTACAACAACAATGTGAACCAGACAGCGGTACACTATTACCCTTCAGATTTCAACCCAATTCAAGGCCTTGATACACGGCACACGGCTCGCCACCGACATCGTGAATCGAAAGTTCAAAATGTTTCGAACTCGGATCCCGAGCTGCGATGTTCTTTGTGGACCGAAAGAATGGACCGAAAACAAACAAACAAATACTTTTTGGGGGGTTTCTGAATTTAATTAACCCTAAATGTACAATAATAAAGCATCGCAGAATATATCCCAACGGAATGGAAGGCGGGCTCAGTCTTGACCCCTTCCCAAAAGACGGAGCCCCAAAGAAGCCTTCAGGGGAGGTCACGAGATGGCTTTCGATAGCCCGGTCTGGGAACTCCTTGGTCCACCCTCTAAAGCAGGGGTGTCAAACTCATTTTCACCGTGGGCCACATCAGCATCATGGCCGGCTCTTAAAGGGCCGGTGTACCTGAAGCAGTGTATAAACTACTCCCGAACATATTGTTAAATAACTCTCTTTGCATTTGATTATTGTTTATTCGAGAAATATTGGACACAAGAACATTTCTCTAATATTATAACACAATACATTTAATTTGTAACCTTCAAAATAAAAGCACAGGATATATAAGGTGATCGTATGTCTTTCAAGCCGCCAGGGGCCGCATAAAATGACGTGGTGGCCCGCATTCGGCCCGCGGACCTTGTGTTTGACACCTGTCCTCTAAAGGGTCCAGTCGGACCTCGCAGATGACGTAACAGCCACCTCCGCGGCCACGGAACATCTCGCCCACTCAGAGAGCGGCGCCAGCAGGAACGAAGGAAGACGAGGACGGAGGATGCGGGGAGCTTCAAATACCTGGAGACGCTCGGCGCTTCCAGACTTTGGAGAGAATCTAATCAGACTGGCGAGAAGTAAAAAAAATGAGAGTGAGACGACGAGCTTTGTGCCCCGAGAAATATAAAAAGTGCAATAACAGGGAAGCTATTCCCCTGCATCCTGTTATTTGCACCGTATTTCTTTCTGCACTGTATTTAATTATGCACGCGCCACCTTATTTATCTATGTTGTGCATATTTTGTACTCTTGTTTATATTGTAATTTCATATCAAGGACATAAATCTTGCACAATGTGTGTGTACTATTACTCAAATATAAAAGCCTTGCTTGCACCTTGAAGCTTGGGGGCTAAAGGGAGCAGGACAATAACAGGATTCAAATATCTTTGGAAAGGAAAGATCCTTTCGCCTGCAAAGAAAAGACGCTCCGGTTTGGAGGACGTATTTGATATTTGTCTCGGACCGCCGCCGATCGGTATCCCAGAAGGATGCGCTGCTCGTCTTCCTCGTCGAGCTGTGGACTGACATGTTGACACGTTCTGGAAGACGTCTGTCACTCATTATGTATCACATTCCTGGAGTCTACTCTGTATTCACACACTGCAAATGTAAATATGCAGACAATGCCGTGGGGTGGTATTAATATGTGTTTTCCTTTTTTTTTTCCTTCTTCTTGTTGTTGTCTATTTATATTCAGTCAATCAAATGTAATACAATTCTATATAATATACAAAACAGAAAGACTGAAAAGGTATAGGTAGAAGAAAAAGATGCTTATATATTCCTATCCTAAATTAATATAAAATAAATGAGAAAATTAATATAAAATAATGAGAAATAACAAAGAAAATAAAAAAACTATATATGCAGGACTGTCTCAGAAAATTAGAATATTGTGATAAAGTTCTTTATTTTCTGTAATGCAATTAAAAAAACAAAAATGTCATGCATTCTGGATTCATTACAAATCAACTGAAATATTGCAAGCCTTTTATTCTTTTAATATTGCTGATTATGGCTTACAGCTTAAGAAAACTCAAATATCCTATCTCTAAATATTAGAATATCATGAAAAAGTATACTAGTAGGGTATTAAACAAATCACTTGAATCGTCTAATTAACTCGAAACACCTGGAAACACATTTTCAAATGTTTGATTTTGTTTTGCTGTTATAAATCTTTTTTTTTACTTGGTCTGAGGAAATATTCACTTCCAGGATGATTATTTGTTTGGAATGAGGCAGTTGAAAGGTTTAACCCTTGTGTTGCCTTTGGGTCATTTTGACCCGATTCAATGTTTCACCCTCCTGTTACCTTTATATTTACTAACATATTTTACCCTTTGGGTTCAATTTGATGCCAGCAATTAAAACCTCCAGAAAATTATTAGAATTAATATTGTTTTCCAAGTTTAAGTGTGAGGCACTTTATGTTTGTTTGTTGACTACCGAAAGAACACCGACATTAAACATTGAATGAGGTCAAATTAATCCTAAGGCGGGGGGAGGGTGTAATATTGATTCGGGTCAAAATGACCCTAAGGCAACACAAGGGTTAAAACTCTCACAAATCATATTCAAATGTGGTAACATTCTCCCTGCAAAGTTTGACTTTGAAAAAGTGAAGCAGAACAAATTTAGAGAGGTTTTAGTAATTTTTTTTAACTAAAATGTGTCAAAGCGGCCATTTTGTCGTACATTTTGGCAGCGTCACCACGAAGAAAACATCAATTTTAACGAGTTTTGCCAGTTCTGACGTCTCATTGTGCGACTCGGGGGAGGGGCTCGACCTCGTTCATCCAGAGACTTTCACTCCAAACCACAAACCTCCCATTTCGAGCGATGACGGCGTGAGTTACTCCCCATGGACCCGACTTTACGGCGGCCTAAGTCGAAGTTGGGCCTCCGTCAGCCGTCAGCTGTCGGCGGGTCCCCCCCCCCCCCCTTGCATCACACGTCCAGGGGCCACATCGTGGGACACGCTTGTCTATCTCACGACGGGCGGCGGCGGGTTTCGCTGTCACGGCGCCCGTTTGTCTCTCGGGGGCGTCGCCGACTGCAGACGGGCGGGGTCGCGACCCGATCATTTTGCCGAGCGCGCCGCTCACTCAAAGGGGGCCGGGGAGGTCTCAGTGACTCATGCATTACCCCCCCCCCCGCGGTGTCAATCATCCCCGGGAAGAACAGACCCGGCGGCGGCCCGAGCGACACCAACACGGCGCCGGAGCGGGAGTGTTGTGTTGGTGGGTCTTTCCCAGGATAACATACTGTAATGTGTGTGTGTGTGTGCTGCATTATTCATGGGGGGGGGGGGCTCTCTGATGTGGCTCCTGGTGTGCGTTCATTGCGTACACTATGAACAAGTTTGCATACAAATACACGGAGAGAAGCACTTGTTGTTGTTGTTGTTGTCATCCCCCGTGACACGGAACCGAGACAGACGGCAACTTTTATGTGTCGGAGACCAGCAAGAAAGCAGAAAGCTCCACTGCACGGCAGGAGTGTGTGTGTGTGTGTAAGGGGGGGGGGGGGGTCACTGGTGCTAATGAGCAGGAGAGCCCCCCCCACACAGATCCAAAGTTCAGACGGAGATGATTGAGAGAGGCATGCTGCTGCTGCCATTTTGACGAGAGTGCAGAAAAGAAGAAGTAGAAGAAGAAAAGGGAAAGAGAGAGAGAGAGAGAGAAGAAAATCAATGATCATTTCCAGAGACTCGTGTGAGGGAGTCGGAGCGATGGGGGGCCACGCGGTGTAATGAGAGCGGGGGATCGATACCCGGCTCCATCGGGCCGCGTTGGCCCTTCTGTCGGCCAACAGAGCCGCCGCGGTAATTAAGAAGTCCGCCCCTCCATCCCGACTCACACGCCGAGTTTTAGTTTAAAAAACAACCAGATTAATCCACGTAGTGAAGAGATAAACAAATAAGACAAATGAACCTCAGGAGATTTCCAATTATTTGAAGGGGCACAAGTCCGATACTGTGAACTGGATTTAGTGCAGCGGTCCATCTTTATTTGGGGCGGCGGCGGTTAATACAGAGTCATTGCAAAGGATCGTCCATGAAGTTGTTTTGGTTTCTTTCTTTCTGTTTTATTTTATTTTAAACTTTGGTGTATCTCACAATTGAAACTAGAATCGGGAGATTTTTTTCGTCCCCCCCATGAAGTCGAGTCGCAAATGGTTCAGAGGCTGCAGGGAGCTAATTGGGATGTAGCGTGCGGTCACTGCACCGCGGGGCGTTCAGGGGCCCAGATGGTCAGGCCGTGGCCCCCCCGAGACGAGGCGAAAGAGAAGGCGACGACGCTCCGACTTCATCTCCAAAAACCGCGACGACAAAAAAAAGTCCCCGACGTGATAAAAGTCGGCAAAAAAAATATAACTTTGATCTTTACGGAAAATAAATGACACGTGTGCTTATTATCGTGTGATAAGACTTTAAATGGTTGATCGAGCTCAGTTGAAGAAGAAGAGACAGGAAAAGATGAAGACATCCAGAGAGGGAGCGACGCTGCCTGCAGGTGCGTGTCCGGAAGTGCCACACTGCCCTCTGGTGGCGGCCTCGTGTCATGACACCAGTTTCAACACGACTTTCCTCCTTTAATCTGATCTGAGGACAGTCAGTTAAAACCCTGTCGCAGAAAGATGAGCAATACTATGCAGCTCATCTGGTGATTCTTCATAAACTGCTCTAAATATGACCATAAATATGTAATACGTCGTTTCATATTAATATTATTTGATCACCCGATGTCGACGCGTTACCTCTCTACTTCAAGATTTAAACATAAAGGATAAGTCGCCCACTGAATCCTTCACAAAGACTTAAAGAAACAGTCTTGGACTAGATATTAATGATTATGTTCATCATTTATTCATTTCAGTATTCAGTATTTGTCAGAACATTTGACAAGGTGACATCTAAAAATGTGAATAACCCAAAGATATTTAGGTTCTAATTATATGAAATGGGGAAACCAGAAGCAGATATCTGCTCGTGAGAAGCTGTAACCGGCCGCGTTGGAGCGGTTTGAAGAGATAATGAGCGGAGAGACGTCGACTTGGAGACGCGACTCAGCGGGGAGAGTTTTAACGAGCCGAGGCAACGTTCAACGAGTTCAACCAATCCAACGTTCTTAGAATATTTAGCATATATTTGTAGTGTCAATTCATCCCAATCAGATCAGTGGTTGGAGTCAGTTCCCATGAGCCCCTCTGTTCTTTTTGGGGTGTCCGAGTTTACCGAAAGTACCCGGCACACGAGTTACCCCGGTGGGGTCGAGAGAGTCATGTGTGGGAAGTTCATGAGGGAAGTCTTTGTTCCTTCTATTGTTGCCCGATTTCTATGAAACATCTGTTCCTCAACCAGATGTTTCCATCATGAGAAGTTACATAAATATGTTTCTGCTGGTCAAACTATGTTATATATATATTTTTTTTTCCAACATGAACATCTTCAATTATCAACCAATAACTGGCTGGTTCATTTTATGTTTCTACATAATAATAATAATAAATATAACTAAAACATCCCAAAATCTATACCATAAAAATAATTAGAATTTCTAAAATGTATAGAGCACACAATCACACGTTACAAGCAGTGGTGAAGTTTTGTTGTGTGATTTTAAAATGTGAAAACATTTTGAAAAATTGAGTAAGAAATTGAGAACAAATTAAGAAAAATCAAATAATATTTTGCTGTCTTTCTGAATGTCAATAATTTGTTCAGTTATTCTGCGATAAAGTGATATTTGTATGTGTGCCTCCTTTTATAAAAGCTACACGATGTCCACACCTTCCTACATTTCCCAGAATGCCTCTGGGCCAACTGCCCTAGAAAAGGCTCCTCCCTCTCTGTGCTGCGTTTGAGCAATAATGAGAAAAAATAAACCAATCAGGAACCAGTGTGGCAGCCGAAAAAGACTGTATGGATGCCGCATAAGCTCCCGGATGCTGCCGCAATGCATGCTGGTCTTTGGAGGCTACCGTCTCTTTGATTCTCCTCGAGCCTTGAAAGAAAAGCTGCTGATCTGTGATAAGAGGGACAAAAAAACAACCGGATAACAAGATCATCTGTTTTGCATTGAAACACCTAAAGATGCTCTACATTTAGCTCGCTGTGGGAACAACAACAACAACAACAAGGCAGCAGTTACATGGCCAATGGCTTCTTTAAAGTCTTTTTTTATATGTGTCGGGGGGGTCAGTCACGCAAAACGAGACGTGCCGACTGCAGAGATTGTTGCATTACATGGAGTTCTCAAGGGTCCCCAAATAATCCCCCCCGACGCTGCACCGCTCGCCCTCCTCCTCTTCAGGTGTTTACGAAACCCGTCACAAACTGATGACCATGACCGTGGGGGGGGAGGGGGGGGTATCCTGCTGGGAGGGCCCTGCGGAACACATGCAGAGCCAATCAGAGTGTCGTTAATCTCCGTGGCCGACTGTCAAAGGTGACTGGAAATAGACGAGAGAGCGAGAGGAGAGAGCGAGAGCGAGAGAGAGAGGACTCATCAGAGTGAAATTCTCTGCAACGCCGACGCTTCAAACACAAAACAACAAAAACCAAAGCGGTTTGAAATTGCGGGCGACCCCCGGGAGCTGGACTCCGCCTCCTGCAGACAAAACAAAAAAAGGTGTTTAGTCTGAATCGATTTTTCCATCTCTTCTCAAAAAAAAAGTTGATGAGCGTAGAGGAGAGGACACGCCCCCCCAAGTTAGAACCAACATGTGAGCGAGCCGACAGGCAGCACGGACGCCCGTATCGGTGCAGAGGGCGAAGGTGCAAGTCAACGGTAACGGGGCGTGTGAAGGATCTGGATCAGGTCTGATAGGAATGAAGTTACGGAATATTATTGAATATGAAACTCATGCGATGTCTATTTTTCCAAAGCTTTCGTACACTTGCTCTTTCTTTACTTACAGGATGGTTTACATGTCAAGGGCGTATACTGTATGCTGTGTGTGAGTCCTCAGCTTCACTGTGGGTAATCTCGACCCTCTCGGTTTGGTCCCACGCCATTTTTTTTTGTCGGATTGAAACATTTTTTCATAACTTTCCGCCAACAATTTGAACTGTTAATTATTTACTTTTTTAAAGCTAGGAATGCAATAATATTTAAACAATATTTGGTACACCGACAACCAAACACAATCCGGGTATTTGAGTCCCGATACCAGCTTCAGTGCATCCCTAATTTTACAAAGTGGTTTCCTGTTGAGCGCTGTAGTTTTCTCACAACACAACGTCTTCAGAACTTTTTTCTTATTTTTAATTAGTTTTATTTGTTTCCTCGTGTCTAGCTGCTGCAGTACATTTCACGCATTCAGAAAACTGGAATTCCAAAAGATCTAAAACATGCAAAATCGTATCTGACTCTCTTCGTGCTTTTATTGTGAAATCCCTGCAGAGTGGAACATCATCAAACAGAGAAGAAAACAAACTGCCGGTGTCCATCGATGTAACGCGATGCGTTCGTCCCCTCTAGGACTCATTTACCACCTCGTTGTGACAACGCAGCATCTTCTCCGATCAATAAACATCGGATCCAAATATTTGTCGCCCGAAAAGATGAAGAAAAAAAGATCGATATTTGTAAACAATGTGAAATGTGTCTTAACTACCGGTGATTAACACGCCCTCTTCATCATCTCCTCTTCATCATCTCCACTGAAGGTGCATGTTGGCAGAGCCGGATGAGTTGGGAATGAGAGCAGGACACACACACACACACACACACACAGACACACACACACACACACACACATACACAGAGACCCAAACACATACACACACGCACAGAGAGACACACACACACACACAGAGACACACTCACAGACACACACATACACATACACAGAGACACACTCACACACACACACACATACACATAGACACACTCACAGACACACAGAGACACACACACACACACACACACATACACAGAGACCCAAACACATACACACACGCACAGAGAGACACTCACACACACACACAGAGACACACTCACAGACACACACACATACACATACACAGAGACACACTCACACACACACACACATACACATAGACACACTCACAGACACACAGAGACACACACACACACACAGACACATACACAGAGACACACTCACAGATGCATACACAGAGACACACTCACACACACACACACACACACACACACATACATACACAGAGACACACTCACAGAGAAACACACACACAAAAAGAGACACACACACAGAGACAAACACGCACACACGTGTGCACACACACACAAAGAGACACACACATAGACATACACACAGAGACACAGACACACACACAGAGACACAAACACGCGCGCGCGCACACACACACACACAAACACATACACACAGAGAGACAGACACATAGACATGCACATACACACAGACACACACACACAGAGACACAAACATGCGCACACACACACACCCAAACACATACACATAGACACACACACAAAGAGACAAACACACAGACACACGCACACACACACACAGACACAAACACATACGCAGAGAGACAGACACATGCACACACACACACAAAGAGACACACACATAGACATGCACATACACATTGAGACACACACACAGAGACACACACAGAGACACAAACACGCGCACACACACCCAAACACATACACATAGACACATGCACAGAGAGACAAACACACAGACACACACACACAAAGAGACACAAACACACAGAGACACACTAAACGAAAGAAGCCTCTTTTTCTCTTCCAATGGTTTCACTGGAACAACTCGATGATGCATCCTCACTGTCTTCCCTCCCACACATCTCCCCCCCCCCCCTCCCCCTTTCCTCCCACCACAACACAGCAGCCTTCCGACGTGGGTCACGTGGCTTGGTAAAAGGTAAAACAGTGGCAGTGTGGTTCAGTGTCATCATCTTCGGATCCATCAGCTCTCCCAACAGATACAGAGGTGGTGAACAAGCTGCACGCGCGCGTGTGTGTGTGTGTGTGTGTGTGTGTGTTCTGCGTCACGTCATCACTGCGTTAGGAATAACGTGCATACAGATGTGCACGTGTGTGTGCAGTGTGGATATTATTTGACAACACAAATGGTCTCAAGCCTCCGGTGTGCCTGTTATCTGCACATTGACATCTTTCAGCTGATGACTGAAGACAATTAAATAGTTCCCGGGGACAGAGGGACGTCTCCAAAGAGCGCGCGGATGCGCAATAACCCCACCACCCCCACCCCCACGAGCTGAACACACCAACGCGTGCATCAACAACCCCGCCACCTCCTCGCTCGTCGTGAGCCGCAGCAGTAAATCCAGTTCCTAAAAACTTCTCTGGATAACGACGTGCTTACCTTCCCAGCTTTGGAGCATCTGCGGTACGCGTTTGTGGCTCCAGCCGTTTGGTTCATGGCGGAACTCTTCTGCGTAATACAAATGAGGTAGAGAAGAAATAAAATAAAGCAAACAAAGTCGTGCAGTTGTTTGGTTTTTTTGGTCTGTGAAAGTTTGACTTGAGTGTGAGTCTCACCTGGTGTCACCGTGAAGTCGCTCCGGGTCTCGGTCCTCGGTCTCTGTTGCGCACACGGCGTGTTTTCCTCTCCAGAGGCGCGTTACGCGGGCTAACGTGTTCCCAGATGAAGTCCAGAGGATTTTAAAGAGACGTCCGGATTTTTTTTTGCTAGTCACGAAGTCTCACGTGAATCCGATGAGAACTTTCCTCAGAAATCAGCTGTTAAAAACTGACGATTTTAACCCCATCGACTGTATTTTAGGACCTTAACTCCTGACGCGCTTCCAGTGTTTTGAAACGTAACCTGCTCACACACCGGCAGATTCGTGTCCGTGTGTGTGTGTGTGTGCGCGCGCGTGTGTGTGTGCGCGCAGCAATTGCGCAAGCGCACTGCAGCTGACCGCCTCGGGGGCTGAGGAAGGAGCTTCTCGTCAAGTTACACTCCAATCGCGAGGGACATGTGATGCCGGATATGTTTAATAAGAACAATAATCCATCCTGCGCATGCGCGTCTCCACTCTGCAACTGTTTCCTGTCATTGTTTTTAAAGTGGCCCATAAGACCAACACCGAGTGACCTCCATCACATTAATGTGTTACACAAGTTTCAAGTTTCAAGTTTTTATTGTCACATCCCCTTTTATACAAGTATAATCGGTTCGTGAAATTCTTATGTGCAAAACACCCGACAGCAGTAGCAGACTAAAAAAAGAATAAGAATGAGAATAAACTATACAATATCCACACACAAGAAAGTATTAACAATATATATATAAAACAGTGTAATAGAATATACATCATGACAATATATATATATAAAACAATGTAATAAAATATACACTTTTTTGAGACTATATATATATATATATGTATATACATACAATGTATATATACAATATATATATATATAAACAATGTAATAAAATATACACCATGGCCATAGATATTCACAGAATATGTTCTGGTGTGTAGTGTTAATGAGGGTCTCAGTCCTTGTTCAGCAGCCTGATGGCCTGACTGGTGAACAGTTTGTGGCCGGGTGGTTATTGTCTTTCAGCATCCGTTTGGGTATATGTCCAGGATGGAGCCTCTGTGTGATGCAACCTGTCAGAACACTCTCGATGGTACTGGTGTAGAATGTTCTGAGGATTGTTGAATTTCCTCAGTCGCCCATGTGAGGTCCTCGGAGATGTGAACTTGAAGCTGCTGTCCCTCACTACTGCAACTCCGACTATGGAGATGGAGATGTGCTCTCCTCTCCGCTTCCTGTAGTCCACGATCAGCTCCTTGGTCTTCTTGACGTTGAGGACGAGGCTGTTCTCCTGGCCCCACTGTACCAGTGATCCAACCTCCTCCCTGTAGGCTGTCTCGTCGCCGGTGATCAGCCCCAACACTGTTGTGTCGTCAGCAAACTTGATGATGACGTTGGAGCTGTGCATGGCCCCATCCTCACCACCTGGCGGCGGCCCGACAGGAAGTCCAGTATCCAGCTGCACATGGTAGAGTGCAGGCCTGAACCTCTGAGCTTGGTGTCACAACCAGCATTCACAACAGTTCCTGTGGATCTGTTTTGACGATAGCAACATGGAACAAATGAAGTCCTTGACCAACCTCTCGCATTTACTGACAATCGAGGTGAGGGCTACGGGTCTCCAGTCATTCAGGCAGGTTACCTTGGGGTGTTTGGGGACAGGCACAATGGTGGACATCTTGAAGCTCTCAGGAACAACAGCCTGGGACAGGGAGAGGTTGAAGATGTCTACTCCTGCCAACTGGTCTGCACATGCTCTGAGGACCTGCTGCCTTCCGGATGTCCAGGCCTCTGAGATGATCAGCAGGCTGGTCTCCTCAGAATGTATTTAGCTCGCCTGGGAGGGAGGTAGAGGAGTTCTCTTCACCGCTGGTTCTCCCTCTGAAGTCCGTGATTGTCTGTAGCCCCTTCCACACACCTCTCACGTCATGGCTCTTGAGCTTCTCCTCCACCTTGTTCCTGAACTCCCGCGAGCCGATGGTCTTTTTGTATTCCGCCATATTTTATCCACGGTTTCTGGTTGGGATAAATCCGAACCGACTTGGTAGGAACAACGTCATCTAAGCATATCTTGATGAGCCCGGTGACTGAGCCTGAACATATCCCAGTCCGCACGTTCAAAACAGTCCTGTAGCATAGACTCCGATTGGTCCGACCAGCGTTGCACTTCCTTCACAGCGATTGGTTGCTGCGCCTCTGCCTGTAGGCGGGAGTAGTTGGATGGAGCGGTGGTTATCCATCCCGGAAGGGAGTGTAGCAGTGGTCCCCTCGTGTTGCTTTTATGTGTTGGTAGAACTTGGAGAACTTTCTTCAGGTTCGCGAGTTCCTTCAGCGCTATGTCCGTGTTAGCTTGAGGCGGAATGTACACAGCAGTTACGGTGACTGCTGTAAACTCGAGCCAGAATGTGAGCATTAGGTACTCCAGGTCCGGGGAACAGAACGACTTGAGAGTATGTACATGACTTTGGTTGCACCAAGATCTGTTTATCATGAGACATACCCCCTCCCGATCTTTTACAGAGAGAGTCTTTGTTCTCATGTCGCGCGGTGGAAAAAAAATCCCGCGGATGGCTGGGTCGGCAACATCCTCCGACATCCATGTCTCCGTAAGGCAGATGATGCAGTTGTCCTTAGTTCCGGTGGAATTGAATACGAGCCTGTAGTGTCCAAAGACTGTACATTTGCCAGTAAAATGGTAAATGGGCGGAGATAGTTCCGCTACTGTTCCTGGCCAATCTCCAGAAGTGTGCATCTGTTTGTGTAAAAATAAAGAAGAATAAATATAAAAAAACTGCTACAAAATCCGGGAGCTCGCAACACAGCGGCCATCACGTACGGCGCCATATCATACCAACCAGGGATGAGGTGGTGCTCCATGGTTGGATGTTTTTCAATCAGGTCTCATGATCCGGAGTTGTTGTGTCTTATTTTGAAGTCCCTGTTCTTGTGTCCCCTGTTTCCCTGCATTTCCTGTCCCTGTGATTGGCTGTCCTGTTCCTGATTGTTTCCTCCTGTGTGATTGCTGGCCCCGCCCTCATTGTGTCCACCTGTGTCTCGTTCCCCGGTGTCCAATCACCTTCCCTGTGTGTTTAAACGCTGAAGGACTCATTCCCTGGTGAGGGTTCGTACAGTTTAGTTTGTGCTGCTGTGAGTAACTCGAGGAGACTCGTGGGGGTGGAGACTCGTGGGGGTGGAGACTCGTGGAGACTCGTGCGGGTGGAGACTCGTGGAGACTCGTGGGGGTGGAGACGGGTGGAGACGTGGAGACTCGTGGAGACTCGTGGGGGTGGAGACTCGTGGAGACTCGTGGGGGTGGAGACTCGTGCGGGTGGAGACTCGTGCGGGTGGAGACTCGTGGAGACTCGTGGGGGTGGAGACTCGTGGAGACTACGTGGAGACTCGTGGGGTGGAGACTCGTGGGGGTGGAGACTTTTGGAGACTTGTGGGGGTGGAGACTCGTTGGGGTGGAGACTCATGGAGAATCGTGGGGGTGGAGACTCGTGAGGGTGGAGACTCGTAGAGACTCGTGAGGGTGGAGACTCGTGGGGGTGGAGACTAGTGGAGGTGGAGACTCGTGGGGGTGGAGACTCGTGCGGGTGGAGACTCGTGGAGACTCGTGGGGGTGGAGACTCGTGGGCGTGGAGACTCGTGGGGTGGAGACTCGTGGAGACTCGTGGGGGTGGAGACTCGTGGGGGTGGAGACTCGTGGAGACTCGTGGGGGTGGAGACTCGTGCGGGTGGAGACTCGTGGGGGTGGAGACTCGTGGAGGTGGAGACTCGTGTGGGTGGAGACTCGTGGGGGTGGAGACTCGTGGGGGTGGAGACTCGTGCGGGTGGAGACTTGTGGGGGTGGAGACTCGTGGAGGTGGAGACTCGTGGGGGTGGAGACTCGTGGGGATGGAGATTCGTGCGGGTGGAGACTCGTGGGGGTGGAGACTCGTGGAGGTGGAGACTCATGCGGGTGGAGACTCGTGGGAGTGGAGACTCGTGGAGGTGGAGACTCATGCGGGTGGATGGAGGGATGTCGGAGCTGAGGCGAAGCGGGAGTGAACAGGTTCGACGTGTTTAAGTACCGAGGGCTCGGAGGATTAGCTGAGAAAGGGGCGTGGCCTTCCTTCCCGAACTGTGTTTATAAAACACCATAAAATAATGTTAAAAGTCACATGTTCTCTCCAGTGGCTGCTGATTGGCTGTCGCCTTGTTAGGACGTGTGAAACGACTTTCATCACGCAGAATTGAGGTCGCCCCGTGTCTCTGCTGTGTGATTCCACCGCTCCCTGTTTGTTTGTTTGTTTGTTTGTTTCAGAGCGTCTGAGCTGCAGAGCGATAACCAGAATGATGTCGCGTTTCACGTCGTGATCTAAATTATCTATGAATTATTATTAACAAAAGAGGCGAAACTCAGTTTCAGCAGGAAACATTAATACATTGAAAATAAGAAATCACAAAGTGCACTTTGAACTCCGTTACATGTGTAACAATAACAATGGCGTGTTAGTTAGTGTGTAACAATAACAATGGCGTGCGGCGCTCTGAGCCCACCACAGCGAGTATTTCATATTCATGCATCTTGTAAACAAGAACGGCACGAATTAAAGATTCACCGCGCCGGCTGATTAAATCCAACCCCGCGTGAAGTCGGTGCAGAGCACGACGTGTGCGAGAGGCGACTTCCCCAAAAAACTATTTACCAATTACATATTTCCATAATCATCTGAAAATGTAAACCGCGGCGATATCAAATCGTCGTAAACGTGTTTGCGAAGCTCCGTGTACCGTAACTTCTGGAGGTGAGCGGTGCGATCTGGAGATGGAGCGGGAGGAGGCGACCTCGTCCTCTCAGGTGGAAAAGCCAATTTGAGGCTCGTTTCGAATGAGGGAACATTTGCTACGCTGGAAAAGCTGCTCATGATTTCCAGGTTCTTACTTTGAGGTTATGGTTGTGTCGTCGATTCACTTTTTAGTTCAATTAGAGATTCAAGACGCCGATAAATGATGAAGTTCCAGGGCGTGGTTTCAATTTAGACTTTCTTTTTTACTTTTCAAAAAGTGAGAGTCGTGTCTATTTATTACTTTCGCATTGAAAATGCGGAAGGTTATGTTTTGATCGCTGGGTATTTATTTATTTTTATGCGTGTTACTCGCATAACTCAAAAATTATTAAACCGAATCGCATGAAATTTGGTGGGATGATTGGTTATTATCCGGGGACCATTTGATTAGATTTTGGGATCGATCGGGTCAAAGGTCAAGGTCAAGGTCATGGAAAGGTCAAAATCTTCTTTTTACCATAGCGTGGTCAATTTGTATCCAATTGGCATGCAACTAATGCCAACATGTTCATAATTCAATGCCCAATCTTGTGATATGCGAAGGTATGCGCTCTACCGAGTGCCCGTTCTAGTTAATAAAGTGTTAACGCGGGCCTTCACACCGGGGTTACCGGTGTGAACACAGACATCCAACACGTGGACAAGAAACTACAAGGGGTTCAATAAAAATGTGCACTCACGTGCTCAAAATGGCCGATTTCACATACGTGCAGCTGAGGGTTGCTGAGAATGCTTTTATTTTGAAAGTTTTTGTCCAAAGAAAAATTTAAAAAAATAAACAAAGGAGTGCTTTTGTGTATTTTCACATCATAACGGGTGGAAGTTATCTGCATATTATCTTTTTATTTTATTATCTTGCTTTTTTTATTATCTTTTTTTATTTTTTATATTGTGTGTCACTGTTTTAGGTTGTATTGTCTGAAACTTCGTGTAATGTGTTACTGCTGCTGTCTCGGCCAGGAGTCTTGTAAAGGAGATTTTTTTTATCTCAATGAGGCATTTCCTGGTTAAATAAATTAGAAAAAAATAAATATTGATTGTGTGTTTATTATCAATTTGTAAAAAAATATGTTACATTTTTCTCATGCAGCAAAGAAAATAATTGAACGGCCCTGAAGTTCAAGTAAATAGCACAGTCCATTTTACTTTGAGCATTATTTTTCTATTTATTTTTTTCAAAACTACCGCTTCCCACAGATATGTGCAGACACATTGAGGTCCAAACAAACTCGAAGGGTTCTACGAGCTCTAACATGCTCAAAATGACAGATTTCACTCGTTTGATAACGAGCGCACAACACTAATGGTGTGTTTGCTTACCGAAACCGAGCAGACACGTATCAAAGAGAGAGATGTGAACGCACCATCACTGCAGCTGAGGCTTGTGAGAATGCTTTTATTTTGAAAGTTTTGGTTAAAAAAAAAAGGTGAAAAAGAGAAAAAACGTGGTAAAAAACGCTCACTAAAACGTCCTTCTTGGCTTATTTTTTACGTCATACCAGGCGGAGGTGGTGCATGGATATAGATCTCGTGGGTTTGTGGTGAAATTGTAAAAAAAAAAAAAGTAAAATATGTCAACATTTTCTCATAAAAGAAAATAAGTCCAGGCCCCTGTAGTTGAAATAAACAGCACATCCCCTTTTTACTTTCTGAGCTTTATCTTTTCATTTACTTTATAATTATTTTTAACCCTCCTGTTACCTTTACATTTACTAACATATTTTACCCTCGGGGTCAATTTGACCCCAGCAATTAAAACCTCCAGAAAATTATTAGAATTAATATTGTTTCCCAAGTTTAAGTGTGAGGTACTTTGTTTGTTTGTTGACTACCTAAATAGCCCTTTAAATATATTAAAAAGTTGATATTTCTTATATGTTTGACACAGTGAAAAACAGCCTGGGGTCAAATTGACCCCAAAGAACACTGACGTTAAACATTGAATGGGGTCAAATTGACCCGAAAGGTAACAGGAGGGTTAACCACCTCTTCCCACAGGTAAGTGCAGATGCAGTCATCAATCATGAATCCAATATGGTGGCCGTGAATGCCGCGGGACACCCGAAGAGGAGAAGCCCCGCCCACGTTTCAGCTTGTTGCTTCAGACCCGTCGTTTCATCTCCACTGACGGATCCTTCCGGAGGAGTGTGGACGCACACAGGAACATTCCTGGTGATCGCCACCTTCACACCTGAGTGGTGGACCAGTGGCACGACGTCAGGATGGATGGGCTGCCGTCTCCATCGGACTCTGATTTGCATATTGTACAGGATGCTTTTGCTTTTTTTCCTCTTAAAAACGTACATTCTCAAATGTTCTTATAGTGTAAGCTATGAACAGATTCATTTATAATATTAGTTTCTCACGAGGGATGCTTCGGGATTTTTTTAGGGCCAGCTATAGCGAGTTATTAGCAATATTACAGTGTTTAATGGGTTATTTTGTTTTTTTCTGTCTAGTGAAGCTGCTTTTAGTCTTCCAGAAGATCTGAGAGTAGCTGGAAATATTAATATTTATAAATGTGAACTTACATCCCATCTATTCAGTTTGGCTTTAATGTAGTATTTAATATATTGTGTTTTTTTTGTTTGTTATTATTGCTTGATTCTAAGTATTTATCTGAGTATTTATACTTGTTTTATTTCACTGAAATATTCCATTTTATTTCTGTTTCAGGATAAATATTTTATGTTTTGTGATACTTTATTTTCCAAATATTTTCACAAAACAAGAGAACATGCAGAGCGTACTACATTAAACACGTTAAACAGAAAATGACACGGCAAGTCAGGAAAAAAATTAAATACACAAGTACAAAATTAAAAGTAAATAGATAATTCCCCCCATCCAAAGATAAATATTTTTATTAAACTTATTAGGTGTGCATTTACAGTCTAAAATGGATTTTCTCATGATGGAAGCGCAAAAATCAAACATGCATCTGCGTTGCACATCTTGGACACGATCGGGGGAACTTACGCAATCTTGCAAAAGCAGCTGCAGTTTTCACCATAACTGGGCTCATCGTGCTTCCTTTAACATATTTTTGAAGTGGGATGACTCTGGTGGGCTATACCAACTACAAACCTGACACACATGAAGGGGTGTTTGAGTGATTAACCTTTTAAGCAGCAAGCTTTTTTAAGGCCTATGCTCCGAAAATTGCATCCCCAAACTAAAAAGGCTGTATCTCTGCAACCACTACGGCTATTTTAATCATTTTTACATTTTCATATTTTTAAACATTTATCTCTTTTGTTCAGATGTGCACATATCAGTCTGTATGTTACTGGGTAAGAGTAAATGAAGATGGCACACAGAAAAAAAATACAAATTTCAGGTGCGAATTGAAAAAATACACTTCCGGGATGATTATATGTTTGGAACGAGGCAGTTGAAAGATTTAAAACTCTCACAAATCATATTAAAATATGTTAACATTCTCCTTGCAAAGTTTGACTTTGAAAAAGTGAAGCAGAACAAAGTTAGAGAGGTTTTAGTCCAGGGAGTTCAGACGAGGTCTCCAAAGTGCTCATAAAGATTGATGTATGACTACACTTCCCATCATGCAACTGGATTGGTGTTATTTTTACAGAACCTCCTCGTCTTACACCTCTTTTCAACACTTTGAACTCAAGTTGTGAGGCGGACAATGATCACGCTTCATTAAAATAAATGTTAGCTCGCTTTGGGTTAAAAAGTTGAAACCGAGATTATCGAGTGAAAGCCCCATAATGGAGTTTTTCCCTTTTAGCGCCCCCTTCAGTTTTGGAGGTATTTAACGTTTACTTCAGTGTCGTAAATACCCAGTTACGATAGATGCAGCCTCGCATACACTTGTATTGATGTCCAGACGAAGTCAGAAACCAAGAAATGATGTCAACCGATAAGGTAAGAATATTCAAAGATTTTACATAAATATGACTGCATAGTTTTATTCATTGTGATATCGGAGATGAATGCTAACATAACCAAAAGAATGACAACATTTAGTTTAGATGAAATAACGATCGCGTTTTCAGCCTATATACGTTGTTTTCTAAATGTTTGAATGTGGAGTATGTGTGATCGAATACAATATTGTTGACAACACCAAAAAGCTACATATTCATAATTTACATTGGAACGTGTAATTCATTACAAGAGACTTCGCTTGCTTCGCCCTTATACTGGAGCTGCGAGCGTGGACTGGCACTATATGACATTGCGTAATCACTGCCAGAAAGCAGGTCGAAGTACATCCGCCCCGGATCGGGCGGCTCCAGAATCCTACATAGCGGAGTTATTTCCCCACAGACCCCCGATGGCGGAGCCGCAAATCGTCATATTAAAAGTCATTGTAGCGGCACAATTTTTTTCAAGCTGTTATTTTAAGGTACAATTGTTGCATAATGTTACTTTAAGTGGGTCAGATATTAAAAAGAAGTCGATAACATCTCTCAAACCGCTTCTCTTCAAATTCCTCCACGAGGAGCGTTAACACGCTGACAGGACGATGACGGTCGGATCCATTCTTGATAGTTTTCCAGTCGTGATCACATCGGTCGCCAACGGCAACCGGCGTCACGACATTTGCGAGAAATTCCCCAGAATTGATTCTCCTGGCGGAGACGGTGGCGCTCTGCGCTGTGAGATTACATCAGGACGCGGAGGAAAGCTCCGAAATACAGAGTATTGATTGACTTGAAAGGAGGGAAACGAATAAACGAGGAGATGAAATGATTTATAACTCGGTTGGAAGAGGCGCTAAAGATTCCCCACGTCCGCCTCTCAGCTCGCACTTTATCTTTTAAACTATATCTGGATTAAAACACAGATTAGCACTTCAGTGGCACTTAAACGGCTCTTACTTTTGGTCCTTTTGTAGTTCGACTATGTTGAGGAAATGTTACTTCCTGTATTCTTGTTGTTCTTAGTTTGTACTCTAGGTTGAAATGCACTTATTGTAAGTCGCTGTAATGTAATGTAAACGGTGGAACGTCGACAGCCGGCGCTTTCTAATGTCGGAGCAAATGCACCAAATAAATATGTATATATTTTATTTATATTTTTTGTATATCATTTTTGTTACAGTTTCACGCGAAATAAACATTGTAAATGCCAAAAAGACAAAATGAAATGAAATTTTTTAATTTTAATTTTATTTCATTTCATTTTTATTTATTATTTATTTTAATTTTATTATTTTTTATTTTATTTGCACTTGTGGTTGCAAGTCTGACTTCACCTTCATGTTTTTTGACTTATTCCCAAGAAGTTGTCGAGACAAAGAGAAACAGAGATGCTGTCGTGGTGACTTGATGCCCATGTTCTTTGTGCGTTTGCACTCCTCCTCCTCTTCCTCCTCCTCTTCCTCCACCTCCTCCTCCTCTTCTTCTTCTGCTCCATCAGTAACTTTGCCAGCTGGCAGACGGAAGAAATAATAATAAAAAAGAAGCCGGCGACAAATGAGATTGTTTGGGGCCGGCGACACAGATCATTACAGTAATGGCTTCTCGAAGTCACTCGTCAGTCAGCTGTTGGGCCAGATGGTTCCCCAGGGAGTGCACAACACTATGATGAGCCTTTTTTAAATCTACATATTTGCATATTTTCTAAACTCAACATCCTGCAACGAGGACTTTATTATCAGGGTCGAGTATTATTTAATTCAATAAACACGTCTTGAAGTTTGGAAAAGGAAGCGTGCTTACTTTCAAAGTGCTATTCGGATTAAATGTTGACACGGTTAATACAAATAAAACATTTTGGTTTTGTACCACCGCTAATGTCTCAAACCGTTGCTTTATTGTGAGGAAGTTTATCTATTATGAAAGAGAAATGTACATAACATGAGGATGCAACAGCTACAATAGTTTCTTCCATTTTGGACTCGCTAGCGCTCCCGTAACACAAACGTGTTACATTGGTGACATTGGGACAAATTCATACACTGTTTCTATTTTTATTATTTTATTTAGCTGTAAAATGTTCCAATTTTAAATGCTGCTGTGACCGGGCCATTTTTTATTTCATTTATTTATTTATGTATGTATTTATTTTATTTATTTATTTAATTTAATATATTTCGTTTATTTTAGTTATTTATGTATTTCAAATATATATATTTGAACTTATTTTATTTAATTTTTTGAAATTGTAAAAGATTTTATTTAATTAATTTGTATAAAATCATATGTATTTTTATTTTATTTTGTTTTATTTAAAAATAAAACATTTAATTATGTTATTTTATTTATTTTATATATTTTATTTATTTCATTTGTTGTATGACGCCCATTGGAGCTCTAAACTGAAAAATCCTTCTTACCAATGGTCTGGCCGTTCCCACTCATCTCCCGATCCAGAGCGGTGCCTCTTGGATCAGAAAAATAAGTTAAAAATGACATCATGTACGTTTTAGGAAAAGTTAATGAAAATACAGCTCGAGCCAAACAGATAAAATGGATATGACCTCACACATAGCTCCAAAACATCCGCTTTCAACCCAAGTGCCAGTGAACTGAAGCTAAAATAAGGAGCGAGCCTTCTTCCTGCAGTCTGCATCAGAGAGACGAGACAGACGGACGTTTGATGAAATGAGAGAGCGAGACGGGAGAAACGAGAGCGCCTGACTGCTTCACATCCCTGGAAATGAGCCCAAATAACTTGTGATGGAAACTTATACCGACACAAAAGACTCAGACACAGAGCGACGGGATTTGTTCAAAACATTAATTACAATATTGAGATTTTTTTTAAACTTAAGATAAAGGCTCTTCCTCTCCGCCTCACATCCTCCTCATCTGTGCTCTCCCATCACGGCCTTTTTACATGACTCAGCAGTTCTCGTGCGCGATACCCACATCAGGGTGTCATCTGTACTGGAGCGGGCGTGATGGAGAGAGCTCTGGCTGCCGCAGAGCCGTTACCATGGTGATTACCATTTTATTGGCAAAATCAGGACGATTTGTACATATATATATATTTATTTTTTTCTTCAGTTTCACGCGCAATAAACAATGTAAATGACAAAAATAAAAACTTTAATAAATAAAAAGGAATTTTAAAATATGTATAAATATGTACGTATATATGTATATATATATATATACATATGTACGTACATATATACACTTATATATGCATATACAGTATATATATGCATATATATACATATACGTATATATACATATATGTATATGTACATATATACACTTATATATACATATATATCAATATATATGTATATATACATACACATATACATGTCGGCATATGTCACATAACATATTTCATACATCAATTCATTCAAAACTAATTTGGCATCGACTTCAATGTCTTTACAAATCGGTTTTTTCAATTTATTTAACACTGCTGCTCAGCCATCACCATGACGATGACCTTTAAGAAAAGACGTGACCTTTGTGAACACCATTTGATATTCTTTGACTCAACGTGAGCTGAGCGGTCACGGTGGCGCCGGCCGTGTGAGCTGGACGGGAGGAAGAATATTATCTTTGAGTTTAGAGAAGTTTGAATTGTCCCCATGATAAATTCTCTCTGAATACTAAATAAACGTCCTTTCCTTTCAAGACGTCCCTGTCTCCCTCTCCGAGGTTACTTCTCAAATTAATGAAAAATAAGCGATGACCCTTTTGAATAGTTTGTGCAATATTATATATTATATAATACCTCAGAGATCGTTTCACACCAAGAAATTCAAGTAGTTTGGAGGACAAAATATTGCAAACGCTTAGCCTTAGGATTAATTTGACCCCATTCAATGTTTAATGAAACAAACATAAACACACTTAAACTTGGAAACAATATTAATTCTAATAATTTTCTGGAGTTTATTAAGATAACGACTGCAACAGCCCCCCCCCAACCCCAAAACAAAGGTCAAGTTCTCTCTGAATGTTCCATTAAACTAACTTTATTATATAGATTTTCAGTTTACAACAGTTTAGTTTTGTTTTTCTATCTTACATAAAAGACGGATGTGTGTGTCTCTTTAAATAAATCATACAACTTCAAATCATGTTTAATCCTTTTTTCCCTTGAAAAATTAATTTATCAAAAGAAACATCTAAAAGTAGAACAAATGATACATTCGCAAGTCAATTCAATATTAAGGGTTATTATGTTACATATATTTATATAAATATATAGATTAAACAAAGTTTGGGGTCACTTAGAAATGTCCTTATTTTTTAAAGCACTGTTTTTTTCAATGAAGATAACATTAAATAATCATAAATACTCTCTCTACATAGTTAATGTGGTAAATGACTATTCTCTGGTGTTTAACCCTCCTGTTACCTTTACATTTACTAACATATTTTACCCTCGCGGTCAATTTGACCCCAGCAATTAAAACCTCCAGAAAATTATTAGAATTAATATTGTTTCCCAAGTTTAAGTGTGAGGTACTTTATGTTTGTTTGTTGACTACCTAAATAGCCCTTTAAATATATAAAAAAGTTGATATTTCTTATATGTTTGACACAGTGAAAAACAGCCTGGGGTCAAATTGACCCCAAAGAACACCGACATTAAACATTGAATGGGGTCAAATTGACCCTAAAGGTAACGGGAGGGTTAATAAAGTCTCTCCAGAGGTGTGTAGAGGCCCATCTCCAGTGTTTTGATGGTACATTGTGTTTTCGCCTTGAAGACTAGCGGAGGGGTAGAAAACCCTTGAAAACCCTTTTTATGTGAGCGCAGCTGAAAACAGTTACGCTGGTGAGAGAAGCTATAACACTGGCCTTCCTTTGAGAGACAAGTTTTAAGAACTACATTAATATTTACAATAAAAATCATTATTTATAACCTGGTCAATGTCTTGACTATATTTTATATTCATTTTATAATTAATTTGATAAATAATAGTGAGTTTTTAATGGAAAACACCAAATTGTCTGGGTGACCCCAAACTTTTAAACGGTACTGTATATAAATATATAAATATATATATATAAAGAGAGAGAGAGAGAGCGAGCGAGTGGTTTTTCTTCTTCTTTTCCCTCAGTGGCTCGATAGCGACCGGTCACAGACGCTACTGTCCTACTCCCCCCCCCCCAAAAAAACTACTTATGAAAAGTAGTGTTTGATAAGACAGTGGCCTTCCTCAGCCGTTCTTATCCTCCACTCCCGAGCCATGCAGCCCCCCCCCCCCCCCCCCCCAATGAAATAATTTTTCTTTTGTGTCCTCGTAAAATATTCATAGCTCAGGAAAACAAGCAGAGGATCACGATCAAGCAGCCCAGAGGATATCAAATGAAATATATTCATGGGGGGGATCCATCTATATATATATATAGATATATATATATATAGATATATAATACACCCGAATACGACTGTGAGGCTGTCGATTTAAAGTTCTTAAAGCTAACGACCGGCAGACTTCGGCACGTTGACACCTGCTGCGTTGATTGAGGGAAATATTATCCCAGAGTCTGGCTTTAGAAGATCATTAAGTGTTGTTGTTGTTGTTGTTGTTTTTATCACTTCAGGCAACAGGATTTGCGAGCATATAAAGAACAGAGTCATTTTATGAACAGTCTCCTCCACGTCAAAATCAGAATGGTCTTTATTACATGTAACTTGTTAAATAAGCATGTGCAAGTCATACAGTGCGACAAGCAGATAATACATTGTAAGTACGTGTTTATAATGCGTTGACATGGGGCTCCTATTGTATTCGCATTCAGACTTTAAAAAAGGGGACGTCTTACCACCATGGTGATATGGCATGGAGAGAAGAAGGAGAAGGAGAAGAAGGAGAAGGAAAGAGAGGAGAAGAAGAAGAAGAAGGAAAGAGAGAAGAAGGAGAAGAAGAAGAAGGAGGAGGAGAAGAAGAAAACATTTCCAACGCTGCCTTTGAACTTTTTATGTCTATAAATTCTTTTTAAGTTCCAACTCTTTGATGTTGTGTCTCTTTGACCTCCAGAGGAGGAGAGGAGGAGGAGGAGAGGAGGAGAGGAGGAGCAGGTGTGACCCCAGAGGACGTGACACGCTGAATCTCTCCATGCTCTTATCTTTTATCTGCAAAAACAAATGGCCATGAAGATGCATCGATGGCTTGTTCGCCGCATAATGTGATCCTTCGATGTTTTAGGGCACTAACGGCAAAAAAAATCAAACTAATCGCGTTTTATAAATAGAAGAAGAAGAAGAAGAAGAAGAAGAAGAAGAAGTTACACGTTTTTTACGGGGATCGTTGCTTCACACCCAATGTGACATTACCGATGACTTTAATGCGATAAGGATCTGAGGAGGAAGAGGAGGAGGAGGAGGAGGAGGGGCTGACCCGGTTACACATCTAAAGAGGATTCGGCAAGAGGCGTTCAAAGACCCGGAGAGGAACCGGCGCAAAAGCCTTTTCGCTCCCTGCAACCATTCCGTCTCTTTGGATTGCACGTTGTTGCAGAGTGCCGAGTTCAATGTCGAGATTCCCCCTCTTGCTTTGTTTATTACCCCCCCCCCCCCTCCCCCCCAGCTTACCCCTCTCTCGATGCTCATTGGCCGCCTCTCTGGCGTATACGGATGAAAGATTTGTTGACAACAATATATGCAATTGCTGAAATCTTTTTGCTCTCACCGCCAGTGCAATCTGGGACCTGCCGTTAGTATTCAGTATTTTGATCTTAATCATATAAAATATAAAATATATATATTTAATATATATATATATTTTAAATATATATATATTTAAAATATATATATATATATAGATATATATTTTTTTAAGGACAATCTAGGACCTGCAGTTACCGCTCAGTGTTTTGGTCTTAATCATATAAAATATAATATATAAAATATATATATATTTAATATATATATATATATATTTTAAATATATAGATATATATATATAGATATATTTTTTTAAGGACAATCTAGGACCTGCAGTTACCGCTCAGTGTTTTGGTCTTAATCATATTTTTATTTGCCAGACAGTTATAATATTACTTTTCCTTCTTTGGCAGGATAGGGTTGAGGCAAAAATGGCCTTCAACGGGAACGCCGACATTCCACACACGCCTTTCTCTCTGTCGCCATGTTGACCTGTCAGAGTCTCATTCCCATGGACACAGCAGCTCCATCAAATGTGTCCAACCTCACCCGTCCCCGTGAGGACTCCATGTCTCCACTGGGAACGCAGCCGGAGCCGGGAAACATTCATCCTTCATTTGCACATCAGACACCGATAACAGTCGACGTTAACACATCGTAATCCGTCATCTAACTATTTCCCACACGGAGAGATGACACCTGAAATATCAGCCTTTTCCTGTTCTTCTTCACCCTGTTCTTTTCGTTTTGTTCATCTTTCACTCTCATCCCTCAGATTAATATTTCATCCGCCGCTCGGGGCTGTGTAGACACCGTCTCTCATAATATTGCACAACAGGTTGTAAAACCTCATGCGTGTGGATGCCTGACAGCTGCTGGCATCATCCGGTTTGGTGTTTCCAGGAAAAAATAAAATAAAAAAGAGGCCCTTTTTTTATTTGTTGTTTTCCACTTTAAGGCAGCAAAGATTCACAGCCGGCTCGGTTTACTCGGAGGAATCTAATATTTCCTGTGAAATCCCACGCTGCCACTTTCCTGATGATGAAGGATGCATTAAATGATGTTGTGCTGAAAAAACTGTAAAGCATTAAATTAAAGAAAATAAGGACAAAGCGACGACATCGCCTGAACGCCTCTGTGTAGCGTAACAATATGGTGTCTGGAAATATGAAATTAAAAAGCAACTTGATAAGTGGGATGATGTCGTTTAAGCCTTCAAGAAATGAACCTTTTTTTTAAAGCATAAGAGGAAATTGCACAAAAGTATTTTCATGAAAATATTGAAAAAAATAACTACTTTTTAACCCCTAAAGAAGATAAACAAACTTTAACGAATGGCTCAGATAAAGAATTTAAATCATTTTGCACTTTTTCTTTATGTTCACACTCTCTTATAAAAGTTGTATTCAAGTACCTTTACTGTATTGCATGCAAAAAAAGGTTATATTATTATTGTTAATATTCTTATTATCGCTAAGCTCCATCGGATGTGGAGCCATGCCGCCGCCCTCTTGCTGGGGATCGGACCGCACGATTGGACGATATGAAAACAACCCAAAACTCCAGTCTGGACCAAAGTAGTACTGATAAGACACAGTGGGGGCGGGATGCACGCCAAACTTGACTCGTTCAGCTGGAGAGCCTGAACACAACACAAAGGTCAAGGTCAAGGTGAAGGTCACGCTCTCACTGTGTGTTACTGCATGTGCAGTACATGTAAATGTACTGTTGAGACTCCGCCCACTCCTCCTCTCTACCTCCATCTGCCTGATGGATCGTGGAGGTCTCCATCGTGGAATATGCCTACTATGAACTATTCATACACTCTGTCACATTCATTGAATGTATTTTAACTCTAAATCTGTCCTTCTGTACACATTACATCTATTGCATCTGTCCATCCTGGAGAGGGATCCTCCTCTGTTGCTCTCCTGAAGGTTTCTTCCCTTTTTTCCCCCTGAAGGGTTATTTGGGAGTTTTTCCTGATCCGATGTGAGGTCAAAGGTCAAGTATGTCTATGTGTACAGATTGTAAAGCACTCCGAGACAAATTTGTAATTTGTGAAATTGGGCTATACAAATATACTGAATTGAATTAAATAAGGACGAGGGTGTTAGAATGAATACATCTCCAGAGTAAATGTCTCTGGAACTGACCCCGAGTACTTTATTTAAAAGAAGAAAAAAGCCCAAATGTATCCGCGGTGTCTCTAATTACACCGCTTGACGTATCGGAGAGCGCTCCGCCGGTGCAGCGCCGGGCGGCCGCTCGTTGACCGATCCACACCGCAGGAAAGGCAAACGGACGTTTCCCGTCTTGCGGTGGAGCGTTGGAGTCAGGGAAGCGGCGATTACATTACTCACATTATTGTAAACCGATCACGAGTGAAAAGAACAGAAAGAACAATAAATACAAATAGATGTAGGAGGCGAGTTCAGCCGGGGAGCGGACCGACGTTTAAGAGATTCTCCGTCTCTGGAAAGAGGATCCAGCAGGATCCATTTCAGCTAAAATTGCTTTTCTGTGAGGGCCGGACGCCGGAGACGTCTTCATTGGCACAATCTAACTTATAACGCCATTACGGGCTCTTTATTATGCTTTATTAGGCTGTTCTATACACTTGCAACTTCAGGTGGAGGTACTGCAGCCCTGGAATCATCTTAAGTCATGTTAAGTGCATATTGTGGACTTTAATCTGGTTAAAGTTTAAGTCAAACAAAGAGTAAAACTGAACGTTAGAGAGAGGGTTTGTCAAGTCATATATATATATTTATATATATATAGAGAGAGAGTATGTATATATATATATCACTAAATATTTATATTTATATAAATACATATAATTAAATAAATATACATGAATAAATATATATAAACAACTAAATACAGTATATATATATATATATATATAACTAAATATATATGACTCAATAGATATAAATATATATATAAATATATATAACTAAATATGTATATATATCAGAATGTATATAAAACTAAATATAACTTTATATATATATATATACACTACCGTTCAAAAGTTTGGGATCACCCAGACAATTTCGTGTCTTCCATGAAAAATCACACTTTTATTTATCAAATGAATATAAAATATAGTCAAGACATTGACAAGGTTAGAAATAATGATTAATATTTGAAATATTAATTTTGTTCTACAAACTTCAAGCTCAAAGGAAGGCCAGTTGTATAGCTTATATCACCAGCATAGCTGTTTTCAGCTGTGCTAACATAATTGCACGGGTTTTCTAATCAGACATTAGTCTTCTAAGGCGATTAGCAAACACAATGTACCATTAGAACACTGGAGTGATAGTTGATGGAAATGGGCCTCTATACACCTATGGAGATATTTCATTAGAAACCAGACACTTCCACCTAGAATAGTCATTTACCACATTAACAATGTAGAGTGTGTATTTCTGATTAATTTAATGTTATCTTTATTGAAAAAAAGTGCTTTTCTTTGAAAAATAAAGTCATTTCTAAGTGATCCCAAACTTTTGAACGGTAGTGTATATATGACTAAATATATATAACTAAATATTTATACATAAGCATATAGTTATATATAATATAAATAATATAATTAGCGAAAATAGTGATCAGCAATCATGAAGTATTCATGAATGTTTTTAACTCAAATCATACAGTGCGATAAGCAGATAATACAGTTTAAGTATATGTTTATAATGCATTACTATGGGGCTCTTATTGTCCTCGCCTGAATAGCAAAAGCTCACTTTCAGACTTTAAATGAACATTTTATCACGATGGTAGAAGTGACATTTTTATGTAAATGTGTCAGGAAAAACCTAAAAGTCTATTTGTGACGGCGTGACGAGAAATGATCGCCCGCCTTCGTTATTAAAGCTGCTGTGAAATTACCACAGTTAAAACGATAAATGTCGTTGGCTGTGAACTCCAGTAATCAGCCGCCTGCTGAGCTCTCTAAGGCACGAAAGGAGAAAGAGCGAGCATGCTGGTTTTGAAAAAAACAATTAATAGCAGTTGGTTTTAATTGATTAGGACTAAGGTAAGCGGTACAGCTCTCTTGTGCCAATGAACTCAGCCTCATGGCAGGAAAAGCCTGTTGCGTTATTTAAAATCCATTCAAAAAGGGATCGTCTGGGTAGAGAAAAGGACGAGTGGCTTTCTAAAAACAATATTCAGATTATCTAGTAAAAGAGGAATTATCCAATTCCATCGCAGTGTCCTGTACCAAATGATATTAACATTGTGTGCGGTATATATCACACACTAAAATACCACAGAATCACAATATTATTGCGAGGACTGAATCCGGTTCACCTGGTCCAGAAATGCTGCTATAGGCTTATAGGCTGCTGGGGGACGTTTAGGATACACTGAGCACCTATCTCCTCTAGGACACACTGAGCACCTATATCCTCTAGGGTACACTGAGCACCTATCTCCTCTAGGACACACTGAGCACCTATCTCCTCTAGGGTACACTGAGCACCTATCTCCTCTAGGGTACACTGAGCACCTATCTCCTCTAGGGTACACTGAGCACCTATATCCTCTAGGACACACTGAGCACCTATCTCCTCTAGGGTACACTGAGCACCTATATCCTCTAGGGTACACTGAGCACCTATCTCCTCTAGGACACACTGAGCACCTATCTCCTCTAGGACACACTGAGCACCTATCTCCTCTAGGGTACACTGAGCACCTATCTCCTCTAGGGTACACTGAGCACCTATATCCTCTCGTATACACTGAGCACCTATATCCTCTAGGGTACACTGAGCACCTATCTCCTCTAGGGTACACTGAGCACCTATCTCCTCTAGGGTACACTGAGCACATATATCCTCTCATATACACTGAGCACCTATATCCTCTCGTATACACTGAGCACCTATCTCCTCTAGGATACACTGAGCACCTATCTCCTCTAGGATACACTGAGCACATATATCCTCTCGTATACACTGAGCACCTATATCCTCTAGGGTACACTGAGCACCTATATCCTCTAGGCTACACTGAGCACCTATCTCCTCTTGGACACACTGAGCACCTATCTCCTCTAGGGTACCTCGAGCACCTATCTCCTCTGTATAAACTAAGCACCTATATCCTCTAGTATACACTGAGCACCTATCTCCTCTAGGGTACATTGAGCACCTATCTCCTCTAGGATACACTGAGCACCTATCTCTAGTATACACTAAGCACCTATCTCCTCTAGGGTACACTGAGCACCTATCTCCTCTTCTCTTTCACTAACTCTGCTTCCTCCCCGGAGTCTTTGTGACTCCTCACCTCTCAGGGTCCGTTGCACCTGACTGTGTCTGAAGCTGGTCTTGGGTCCTGACTCCTTGCCCCCTGCTTCCTGCATCCAGCCCTTGGCCTGGCCTCCTTCACAATGACTATGCCTCCTTCTCTGTGCCTCCTGCCTTCTGCCTTAAGGGCCTGACCTCATTGGTCCGGCCTCTTTCGCGATGCCTGCTGCTTCTACAATCGCAAAGCCCTCTGAGGCAAATTTGCAATTTGTGATTTTGGGCTATAAAAATAATAACAAGCTGAACTGAACTGAACACACTTCACATTCTGCCACAGAAAGCCACGCACAGAAAAGTCCAGTAATAAGCTCATTATTTGTGCCCACTGACGACTAGAAATACCACATTTAAAACACGGCGGCGCTCTGGCCGGGTTGTTGTCCCCCGGTGACATCGGCTGCCGAGCATTTAGCTGTTCATCGACCAGAAGATGTCTTCATGAATAACACATCCGACGCCGCTACCACTATTCAAAAAAGGACCTTGACTTTTATTTTATTTCAGCGAAGGCGTTATGCAAATGTTTTCCCTTCACATTTCTGACCCGTTTGTCTTTCAGTGCAAGAGAATCTTCTTTGATTGGTCAAATCTCGGGCTCTAAACCGGGATGTGTTGTTTACTCTGCTCAGCCACTTTGCGTAGTTTCTTTTATTTATATTTGTGGATAATGAGGCCTGTGATTAGCATCTTAATAGGCATTAATAAGAAACGAGTGATGGCACAAGGCACATGCTGCAAACAGTACACACGGAATAGAGTATCAAGGAATTAAGCACACTTGGGAAGGGAGTTATAATCTCATGAAAATTCAATGAGCCGACTTTAAAAATTAATTACGCACAAGAAATAAAATTAGCGTTGAGTGGCATCAGAAGGCAGTCGCCTCTCTGACATTCACTCGTACAATTTCATAACTTCATTGCCCCTCATATTATTTTCTCATGGAACGCAACACAAATTTTGCTTCTGGATATGTGCATCACCTTGACGAGGCTTTCATTATTAACGTCTCGTGATTAACAAATCAAAAGGTCAGATTCATTCGTGACGTTAACGCAGCAATGTTTCACTAGACTGATGCCATCTTTAGGATGAAAGAGGTTTGCCACATTGGGAATGTAAAATGTTGTCATAAAATACACACATTTAGTTGTTATGTGGTTTGAATTCTGACCCTGAGAGAAAACACGTCTCGCAAACTAGTTCTGAGAACTAAAACGCCCCCCCGACATCTGAATTAATTATCCGCAGGGTTTATCGGCTTTTTGATCCATCATTCAAATCTAATCTTTCAACATGTAAACAAAGTTCAGGCGCCGCGCTTTGGTGCACTGTTTTAAATTTCACTTTTAAATGAAAAAAATAGATAAATCTGCGCGGGGGCGTAATGCTCAACGGTAAAGAAAACCAAATTAAAAAAGCTGGATACCAGCTGAGGCTCAAAGTTGGTTGAACATGTTTAGACTATTGAGAAATGTGGGTGGAATTCCAGAACTTTATTTGTGTGAGAGAGAATGATGTAAGCGTAGAAATCTGCATTTTAAGACACCATAACTATACATCTAGAGAACAAGAAGACATTTTTTAAATGTAATGCAATTTAAATCAAATAGTTGTCGAGATATTTTTAATGTTTAGCAAAAGATCATCGACTATCTTTGGGGTGCAAGATGAAAAATTAGGGGGTTTCACCAAATTCATGCTCATGCATCCTCTGGGGACTACGAATGTCGGTACAAAGTGTTGCACCAATCCATTCGGCGGTAGTCAAGATATGTTAGGAGATGAGAGAAAACTATCATCGAGGAACCATGATTATGTTCCATATGTTGGACCAGTCCACCCCCAATATCCATTGAAATATTCCCCTGGATGAATATTAGCATGTTATGTTGTTGCTGATACGCCAGGAGATGACCCAAGTCAATGACAGTCAACCTCTGATGACCTTGATACTCTTGTATGTAAGCTGCATTGTTGCAGAAAAAATACCTTCGCTCGAAAAAATACCTTCGCTGGAAAAAAAACTAGAAAAAAATACCTTTGCTCGAAAAAATACCTTCGCTGGAAAAAAAAATATAAAAAAATACCTTTGCACGAAAAAATACCTTCTCTCGATAAAATACCTTTGTTAAAAAAATACCTTCTCTCGATAAAATACTTTTGTTCAAAAAAATACATTCTCTCGATAAAATACCTTAGTTCAAAAAATAACTTCTCAGAAAAATACGAAATGCAGTGGCGAGTATTTTATATTAAACTTAGCAACAAAAAAAACAAAAGCGTGATTAAAGAAACACAAATCTTTGATACTTGTGTTGGCTAATTAGCTGTAATGGAGAGGAGCGATGGACCCCTTAGCGCCCCGTCGTGCTCGGCAGCGCCAACATTTATTTTTCCGTTAGCAAAGTCAACCAGCGAGACGTAAATATGTCTTCCAATTAAGATCTGCAGAGCCCAGGAAGTGTTGATTGGAGGCTTGAAGTCCCAGCGAGCCGATCATCTCGCCGTGACCGGGTCAAGCCTTTCAGCTTTTCAGCTGAAGGAAAACAAAAAGTCTCCTGGAAGCAGAATTTAAAACAAGACTTCAAAGTAAAGAGTTCGGATGTGTGCGATAATAACGATGTGTGCAGCGGGCGCTTCCCCGAATTAAGGTGTCAAGAGTGCAGCGCAGAAACATGTTCTGGTAAACACTGCCGGGAGAAGAAGCCGTTTATATTATGGGGTTATTGCTGAATGTTTATCTTATTCATATTTTAGACTTATTGTGTCTTTGGTGTTGTTAGGTCTGTTATCTCCATCTGTAATTTTTAGTCTTTTGAATCATACGTTTGTCTTCTCTTGTGTTTTTGTCTCTAATCTTTGAACTTGTTTGTCTGTTGTTTGTTGTCTGTTTTTGTTTTTGTCTTGTCTTTTGTCTCTTGTTGTTCTTACGTAAATTTTTTCTCTAATCGTCTTTTTGGTCGTACCTTTTGTCCGCTTCATCTCGTGTCTGGTCCCCTGTTCGTTTGTCTATTGTCTCATATTTTATTTTTTTATCTTTTCTTTTGTCTTGTGTCTGTTTACTTTCTTGTATTTAGATTTTTGGCTTGTCAGTTTCTTCATATTTTTTCTCCTCTCGTCTCATAGTTCCTGTCTTTTGACTCGTATGCGTTTGTCTTCTCTTGTGTTTTTGTCTCTTATCTTTGAACTTGTTTGACTATTATCTGTTGTCTGTTGTTGTTTTTCTCTCGTCTTTTGTCTCTTGTTGTTTTTACTGTCATTTTTTGTCTCTTGTCCTTTTACTCATCGTCTATTTTGTCGTAGCTTTTGTCCACTTCCTCTCGTGTCTGGCCCCCTATTTGTTTGTCTTTTGTGTTTTAATCTTTTCTTTTTTCTTGTGTATGTTACTCGTCTTGTATTTGTCTTGTTTGCTTGTCAGTTTTTTCACATCTCGTCTATTTGTTTGTTGTCTTGTTATTTTTAATCTTTTGTGTCATGTCATTTCTTCTATTTTGGTTATTTTTCCTAATGACACGATTGTTATTCTCTGGTCTAAAACGCGTGTTGTCTGATTCACTTCCCTCTGACTTTAAGATGATTTGTGTGTGTTGTTTGTTTGTCTAGCAGCTTCACAGAAGTCTATTCATCCACAAACTAACACTCATTTACATAATGCTCATGATGACCTGCTCTACTTTTCACTGACTTGCCCAAACACCCTTGTAACTTATTAAAAATCTATTTGGTGATTTTAGAGGTTATTATCAGCCTTTCAGTCATGGAGTGAGTTGCAGACTTTGGCACTTTAGTTTAAAAAAAAATCATATCACAAACCTGTTGGGCACAAATAAAGTACATTGAGGGTTGAGGCCGTGCTTTCATAACAAATCACAAAAATACAACACACACACACCATTAATTGACTTAAACAAGGCCATTACTGAAACACAGGAAATATACAAATGAAGCTGGAAAAGGCAGATCGAACATAAAGACTCATTTTCAACTCCTCAAAATAAAGAACGTGACCACTGTTACGAAACAGGTGGTTCTCAACATCGTCCAAAAGGCCAAAGACTTTATGGTTTCCTTCAATGACTCGGATGAACCAGAGATGACTATTAAACACCGACTATTAAAACCTACTTCACCTATCCGGGGACAGATGTACAGACATTTACCTCACAAGATTCATCTTAAATTGGAGGGGTGATTTCTGAGAGTGAAAGATTTTTGAGAAAATGAAATGATTTCTAGCAAAAATACCCCCAGTTAATGTTGATTTATGGTGCAATATAGTGTTGACGAGCGATAGGAATTTGTCCTTGCAGATGTCTGACACATCGGGAAGTGGATACTAAAATATGTATGGTTTGGCCTTTTGGTCTGAGACCAATGAAGAGACCCTGAATAATAAATGAGCTGTAGCTCCTATGGATGTATCTGCTGACGTCAGCTACTTTTAAAAGAAGTGTGTACCTGAATATGATGTTGTGGAAACGAGATCTAACCTTTTCCTAACAACCTAAACAAACCATTTATTCTCGCTCTTTTAGAAAATGAATCACCGGAGCCTTTGGATGAATCAAAGGTTGCCATTATTTTAAACAAGTATAGCCTGCAGGCGGTAACTATTCAAATTGAACTGTGTCTCTGTGTACAGTTGTGGGGGGGGAAATTATGTTAATAACTGACTGCAGTCACTTACTTTGTCATCAATCATCCTACTACTTGGCCTGACAGCGTTTTCCCTGATGTCAAATGACACTTTAAAAAAAGAAAAAATATTTGCATGACATTACGCAAAACTCCATATTGCAGAGGTTAAACCCGCCAGTTAAGAAGATTCCTCAAAGATTCCCTCAAGGAACGGCCACAGTTTCACCTCAGCTGAACAACTTACGCAGTTCTTTATTCATGAGCAACATTCGGGCCGACTCCGGTGGCCTCGTTGTCAGTCATTGGGTTGACAAGTCTTGCCGAGTCGACAAAATTAGTCTACGCATCCGTGATGGTGGATCAGCATGTGTGTGTGTGTGTGTGTGTGAGGTACTGTGAGCCTTTTCAGGAATCTGTTTGTTTTTCGAGCAAGATGCTCGACAAGGCTGACCGCACCTTCCCCTTTCAGTCACAAAGTATTTAAGGCCTAAGTACAACTAACAAGAGTACGCTAGATCCTTTTTTTTATTACCCCACATGAAAACCCTGCAGTGCCACTTCTTTTCCAATCCAAGTAGCTCGCAGCAGTAGCTCAAAAAAGTTGCTCACTTGGGGTACCACCAAATTCATTTTGATACATCCTCTGGGGACCCATGTAACGCCCTGTTCCGTGTCTCCCCGTATCTCCCCGTGTCTCACCCTGTCTCCCCGTGTCTCCCCGTATTTCCCCGTGTCTCACCGTGTCTCCCCGTATTTCCCCGTGTCTCACCGTGTCTCCCCGTATTTCCCCGTGTCTCACCCTGTCTCCCTGTGTCTCCCCGTATCTCCCCGTGTCTCCCGTATTTCCCCGTGTCTCACCGTGTCTCCCCGTATTTCCCCGTGTCTCCCCGTATCTCCCCGTGTCTCACCGTGTCTCCCCGTATCTCCCCGTGTCTCCCCGTATTTCCCCGTGTCTCACCCTGTCTCCCCGTATTTCCCCGTGTCTCACCCTGTCTCCCCGTATTTCTCCGTGTCTCCCCGTATTTCCCCGTGTCTCCCCTGTCTCCCGTGTCTCCCGTGTCTCACCCTGTCTCCCCGTGTCTCCCCGTATTTCCCCGTATCTCCCTGTGTCTCCCCGTATTTCCCCAGTGTGTCTTGATTGTACTTTCCTTTCACCTGGCCTCAGCCACTTCCCTGTCTCCCTAATCACTCATGCCCTACACCTAGTGCTGTATTTCCTAGTGTTGTATTTCCTAGTGTTGTATTTTCTAGTGTTATATTTCCTAGTGCTGTATTTCCTAGTGCTGTATTTCTTGGTGTTGTATTTCCTAGTGTTGTATTTTCTAGTGTTATATTTCCTAGTGCTGTATTTCCTAGTGCTGTATTTCCTCGTGTTGTATTTCCTAGTGCTGTATTTCCGAGTGTTGTATTTTCGAGTGTCTCTGTTTCCCGTGGTCGATTCCAGTGTAAAGTTACCAGTGTTTTGTTTCTTGTGTTTTTTATGTTGAACCCTTTTTTCCAAGAGTAAAGAGAGTTTTTTGTTTTCTATTTAAACCTGGAGTCCAGCCTTGTTTCTCTGCACCTGAGCTTCACCAGAGACAACTCAGAAGTCTTGTGCCGACCCAGTCGGAGGTAATCGAGACATTTTACGAGACACGAAGGAAAGTTGCAGTCAAATCCCGATTGGATTCGTGGATCTTCCGTCAGGATGGGAGGGGAATTTCCACAAAAACATGTTTTAAAGAAGATAAACAACTCGTATTCCTGGAGGAATCGCTCAACATTTTGGTAAACACA
Organism: Pseudoliparis swirei; assembly: GCF_029220125.1. NCBI lineage: Eukaryota > Metazoa > Chordata > Actinopteri > Perciformes > Liparidae > Pseudoliparis > Pseudoliparis swirei. Next base: position 4,747,823 of record NC_079403.1, read on the forward strand.
CTGGTTGTTGGTTTTCTTGCTGAAATTCCAATGAGACGATTTTTCGATCTTCATCTAACTCTAAAAAAAAAGCAAAAACTAGACGACTTTCCAAAAAGTATTTGTCAGGGCCCTTTTCCAAAAACTCAAAGAGCGCTTTGGCTTCCTATTTCCAACTTGGCTTGTCAAAAAAAAAAACTTGAACATTTGCGACAACATAACAGATTGCAGAAATGTGGCAGTGAGGGGTGATGTTGGCAGACTAACACGATGTGTTTGGCTTTGAGCTTTGGGGAAAGTATTAATAAAATTTGTTATCTGAATTTTTCGGATTCTGTTAAATCAAACTTTTTTATATATTTTTTTGTGTTGCTCATAATTCAGTCGTTTTTTGGTGAATCGAATAGATACTGAGCGCTCATCCACACCAGGCATCTGGCCTTCAGGAGACCCGATGAGAGACGAAGGGTTTGATGATCTCGTTCAAGTATCATTGAACTCTCACCTCAATGAGACGAGCAGCCTCACACCCTTACCCAGTCATCAACGGCTTGCAGACCACAAAAACAGAAGGAAAATAGACAGAGAGAATGATACGATGAATTTTAAAAAAAAACGCCAAATGTGGAAAAAGCTAATGGATTTTAAGAAGAAAAGAAGGTCCTAGAAACTTATGAAAGGATTTCAAAGAGTGGAAATAATCCTATGAAGTTGGGCGATAAAAAGCTGTCAAACAGTCTCTCTCTCTCTCTCTCTCTCTCTCTCTCTCTCTCTCTCTCTCTCTCTCTCTCTCTCTCTCTCGTCTTGAATCTGTTGCCTAGAAATTTGTGTTACACTGAGAACCCAAAACTCAGGAAATTAAAAATGTAGACTATGTATGCAAAAACAGCACGTTTTGGGGTAAAGTCTTGATATATAACCTGCAGGATATGTTGAATGAAAGCGCCATGAGGAAACAATAAATTAGGCTGTTTGTGCGTGCAAAAAATTTAATTTTAGCCAATGGCAAAGTCTATGTGATTAGTACATTTTGGCTTAACTCTAATTGACCTAAAATGTGCCTTTGGGAGAAGTTAACAGGATTACCGTCCTTCGTTTAAAATATGACTGCCTCGTGACAAGACGGATATTTTTTGAGGGGAGGGTCTCAAAGTGAGTAAAAGAGTTTCACTTCCAGAAAATGAAAACTTTCATGGACAAAATCCCAAAAGGGAGTCGCTAGAGTTTTAGAAAGAACTACAGGAAGTGTTTAACCATCAGAGAGGAAACACCTCTCCTGAAGGTACACAATCAACTCCTTTCATCCCGTGTGAGGCAGACAAAGATGTGTGTATTCATCCATTCATGCATATGGGGGAGTGGGTGTCGAATGGCAAGACCAGAGGCGTCAAACTCATCTTCACCGTGGGCCACGTCAGCATCATGGCCGCCTCTTAAAGGGCCGGTGTAACGGAAGCAGTGTATAAAATACTCCCTAACATATTGTTGAATAACTCTCTTTGCATTTGATTGTTGTTTATTCGAGAGTAGAAATATTGTTCACATGAAAATTTCTCTAATATTATGACACAAATCTATTTAATTTGTAACCTTCAAAATAAAAGCACAGGATATAAAAGGTGATCATATGTCTTTCAAGCCGTCAGGGGCCGCATAAAATGACGTGGTGGGCCCCATTCGGCCCGCGGGCCTTGTGTTTGACAGAAGAACGCATCGAGACAAACTACCTCAGTTCTGACCATTTCAATGTTGATGTCATGTATCAAGATGCAATGTTTAAAGTATTAACGCTCGTCCTCATGTCACTGTCCCTTACTGTGTTTACAGTCAAGTTATTTGGTGTGTGTGTGTGTTGGACAGACCCTTTGAACATGCTATGAAATATCTCAGATGGCTCAGATCCAGTCACATAGATCTCGGGTCGAAACCTCACACCGAATCGAAGGAACCCGATACACACTTTGAACCCGTCCGGATGACTTTGGGATCACATTTAAAAAACGCTGCATTCCTTATTGAACATAACGACCGAGAGAGAAAGAGCAGCCGACCACTGTTTGTAGCCTAATCAATGGTGTGTCACTACCGGTTAGAGCATGCATAGTTTTTTAAATTTTTTTAAAGGGACAACAGACATCGATTGTTTGTCGGATCTCAAAAGAGATTTTATTTTTGGGCTGCCAATACAAGCTGTGTGATGTGGTGTGAGAAATAAGAAGGTCAATTGGTTCTTTGCAGAGTTGGGAAGTGAATGAAGCGGTTTTGTCAGAGCCAAATGTGATAAGTACATGCATGTCTTCTATATATACACTGGGTGGCGCTGCTCTGGGGTCCTAAACACACCATTATCAATCAGGTGAATAATTAGTGACGACAGATGTTGGACCCCGAAAGGAAAAGGCTTTTGATCGCTTTCACAGTCGAGCTTGTTGCTTATTTAAACCCAGATTGCAAAATAATAAACATATATTCAGACTTAAGAGCGTGTCGGGGGGTCATGTCGGCGATTAAAGGGGAAAACAACAAAAACAGCTGTTTTTAGAGGATTAAAACTGGCACTATGTCCTGCGTGAAGGAGCCATCTGTGGAGATATATTTCTGCTGCATTGCATTATTAATAAGTAATAAGGAGCAGTAATGGGAAAGTAAATTTAGTGTGCTATGTCAACGATTACCGTTTCTCTGGCTACACCAATAGCGATATACGTGGTAACTGCAGATGTCTTTATGGATCTTCTCAGATTTATAAACAGTATATATATTTATATATATAGAAATTATACGACAAATGCATTGTGCCGTAATCAATCAGCGATGAGATAATGACTTCCTCCTGATGAGCAGTTCCTGGCCTACTTTACGGGAAACAATCACACGGGCGCAGCAGGGTCTCTTCCACAGCGCCGGGCCTCCATCGGGTGAGAAGCACCATCTTCACCGCCTGCCAGCGACAGCGTTTCCGGCCCTGGGAAATCAAATCGGAGATGATTGCATAATAAGCTTCACAGCAGAAGAAGGAAGAAGTTTTGTAAAGTGGGGGGCGGAGCCTAAAATAATTTGGCAATCTGCTGACCTTGGTTTCCCACATGAATGGATATTCTCACCGTCTATTTATTACTCTTCTAAACCAGAGTTTCTTTACTTCAAGGTGAACAATTTGACAATTTTCACAGACCGAAGGAAATATGTTTGTCAAGTTTAGACGGATAATAAAAATCCACTTTAAATTTTCTAAAACGGCAATCGTACGAACACCAGAATATTTCCAGGTTGAGTCGAGAAAGATATTTATATTTTTTATTTCATCTACACAATGCAAAGACATTTTCCTGACTTTGTAAAAATAAATGTAGCGATGAATATAAACGCACTGAATTGTTATTTAAATATTTAAAAAATAAATCATACACCAGCAACATATAGTAGAAAATCATGAAAATGATTTTACTGCAGCAAAAACTTGGTTTCAACTTAAACAGAAATTCAAATTCCAGTCTACAATAATTGAATAAATCAACCCTATTGATAACCCATCTATTTGATTCAATATCGATCCGATATCCGTGCATCCCTGAGTGGTGCCACCTAGTCATGTGATCTTTAAATAAGAAGCATAACACACGCTGACATCTGCATAAAGATCACACTACTGTTGTGAGAACTGCACCAGGGGTCAAAAGAGATTATGAGGAAGCTGCTGTGATGCATCATGACATGATTTAATCTCAGTTAACTATGTATTCATCACTGTCTTCAGCATTGACTCAAAGTTCCTCGTCGGGTGTGAATATGAATCCGACTGTTCAACATATCGATTCTCCCCTTAATTAGAGACGTTATAAACCCCGTGAAGACACGGGCTTCCATTATGTTTTGGGGTTGATTGAACTGAATTTAATCAATACGTCTCTCGGGTGATTTCTCAAGACCGCCGCTCGCGGTTGTCAGGGGCAACCGAGTAGATCACAATACGGCCTAATAAAAGGCAGAGGGAGGGAGAAGGAAACGCGGGAGTCATCCGGGGAAAAGGAGTTTTGTCTTTTGCTTTTGGAAAATAACGAACGTGTAGATCACGAAGATCTTTGTAGCTCAGTCTTTTCATTGGAAGACACTCCATCGCCCCCCCTGCATTAAGAAGTAAGGCGTCTGCTGCTAACTGACATGGTAAGCGTGTCTAATTGATGGGCTATTTTTATTCCCAAAGCAAAGCCAAGGGAGGGGCAGAGAGTCCTTTATGAAAGCCTCGCCTGAAGGGAAAGCTTTCAAGAGACGGATAAAGTGGCTGTTTCCTGTAGGAAGAGATTTAAGCGGCTTTAAAAAAAAATCTATTTAATTTTCCTTCAATTTTCTCGTGTCAAGAGTCAAATTTGGACTCAAGGTCGCGTTAGAAGTCAAACTGCCTGCAGATCGTTCTAGAAGACAATACAGCTGGTCTGTGTGTGTGTGTGTGTGTGTGTGTGTGTTTGTGTGTGTACTTTTGATGCATATATTGAAAAATATGTCTTCAAATTAGCAACTATTTTCACTTTTAAATTGTCTCACAAGCTTTTTTGTTTTCTATATTGTCAAGATAGTAAACAATAACAATAAGCTGTGACTTTGATTTGATTTTTTTAGTCTCAAAACAAACTGGGAGATAAAAAAAGAAAAAAAGAAAGTTTAAAATGACTTGATTATGGGTTAATTTCCCTCTATGCCCACTGGGTATAATATGTTTCTTCTCTAAAATGTAAAATATAATTCAATTACCCACACACTTGATTTGAAACTTTAGGCTTGTGTAGTTCAGAGTCGCCATGAGACAACTTTTACTCAAAATGTAGTTTTGTCAGTGTCAGTTTTCAGTGAAGGTATCAACTCTATTTATACACGTCAACCCTCACACCACACAGTGTTGGCCAGGCGCCTCCCCATGGGGGTAACATGCCCCCCCCCCCCCCCGGTGGGCGCTACCCCTCCACAGATCTGCCATATTGATCGATGCATAAACACTCGTTGGGATTGCATTTGCACACTTTTGATTGATGACGTTTTAATATCTGCATTTCCAAAGCCTCTTCATCATCCGGCCGACAGTAAACGGCACGCCCCGCTTTTAAAGAATGATGTCATCGCCCTCGCTCTGAGACTCGAGTTTAAATGAGCCTGCTAGTCGGGAAGAAACAAAAAACTCTCAACACTTTAAAAAATGTGTTAATAAAAATAATATAAACTTGTTTCGACGTCTCTGAAATGATCAATTTAACTATTAAATCCAATTTGCATAAACAGTAATGACACGAAGATACGACAACAGTCTGGCATCCAGGGTGGAACACGGACGGGTATTCGGGGGCTGAATTAATGAGGAGCAGGTGTGGCTTGATTAGGTAACGAGGGGCAGGTGTGCAGGGGGCGGGATCAGCTGAATGTGGTGGCGTGGGTGTTGTAATACAGCTTTCATCATGGCCTGAAAATAACTTTGTGTTGATTTGAGATTTGAGGTTGGAGAATTGTGTGGAGAATACAAAGTGAGAAGATGTTTGCTTTCTTTCATATCGGCTGATGAAAGGAATGCAGAGCTGTGTGGTCAGATGGTAAAAGATCAAACTGTGTGTTCTTCAATAAGTGACAACACAACTTCCAGTGAGTAATCCCTCCATTGTCAGAGAGGAGGCTCTGAGTCCTTGTGCTGGCATTCAAGAGCCGGGCGAAACTCACTCGGCAGGGGATACAAGTCAACTTATAAGCGGGAACTTTAGCATTTAATATAGGAACTAAAACTTGGATATTGAGCGTCCTTCCTCCGGTACTTTTTAAATGAGCCGAGTCTGAAGAGTCTAAAGCTGCTTCTCTGACAACAAATGTAATTTAGTAAAAATCGTCAGTTAAAAAAACTGAATAATAAACTGTATGGATGGTGTTGCTTTTTTTAACGTTTGGGGTCAACAAATACGAAGAAAACAATTATTTCATTTTTTAACTTGTGCACCGCTGAGACGTTTAGAGAGGCGTAATCTGAAGCTACCGAATGCACAGAAAGGACCTCAAAGTATCGTGAAACGATGAAATCAACGTGAGAAGCGCGAACTCTTCTCACCACTCATCACCATACTTCAATCTCTGACCTAAAGAATACAGAATTTCTAAAAATAATCACTCCATTTTCAAAGTGGGGGGGGGGGTATTAATATGCGTTAAGTCTTTCGCAAACCCAAAAGTCCTGTTCTGTTGCATCCCGTTGTCATTCCCAACTCATCACACAACGTGTAGACCGTCACCATGGTTAGATTTAGTAAAAAAACACACACATCATGGTTGGTCTTTAAAATGACTTCAGAATCTAAGTCAAATATAAAGAAAAGTCAGAAAGCGTGGGAACCGGACGACGAAAAGCCTCGTACCCACCCAACACCGACAGGTTGTGGTTACCTGAAGAGCCCGGCGTGGGTTTAACCACCAGAAACATGTCTGAATTGTGTTCCTGTGTAGAGACTGAACCTCCATGTTTCACCACGCGGTCTACATCTCTATGCATGTAAAAAAAAAAACGTAGGGGGCTGTCATAGCCGGAGGGCGATCTGCTAACCGATAATTCTGACTTTAAATTCTCATTTTGCCGAAAACAATAAAGATCCTGCTGATTCCGAGGTTTCCTCTGGATCGACATTTGATTGAGGGCTTCGTTATCGATCCCTCGGCTCCCCCCGGGGAGGAGGCTTTTATTTCTGCTGAGCACGCGGAACCGAGCTGCTCACAGAGTCTCCGTGTACTCCCAACTTCAGCAAAGGGAACAGCGGGTTGAGGCGTTAGCATGCGCGTGTTCACACAGGAATGCTTCGCGCATAAGTTAATACACAGCCGGCAATTCTGATTTGATCACACCGCCTTCACGTTAAAACAACGTCTCACTGGCAGCCATTTTGACCTTTTTTATCAAGCATCACTTACGGTTCACGACCACTCCTGACTGGTGAGGCTGCGTCCGGTGAGTCGGCAATAACAAAGAAATCGGACCTGCAATCCAGCTGCCAGAATGTCTCGTGCAAAAACAATACTCCTCACGAGGGGCAGAACGCAACTAATATGTCAAGATTATTCGTAAATAGAGGCAATATCTCCAAATACAAAGTGTGCCAAGCGAACTGTGACGTAAACGTCGATGTTTTGCAATCTGAGGGCTGCAGGGTGCAACATCTCAGAGTTCTAACGAGAGCTAACGGCTCCAAATGTGCTTCACTACTTCTCTCAGTGCATGCAGCGTGTCTTTATTTCTCACTGCTTCACCTTTTGGGATATTTACCTTTTTTTTCATTCATTTTTTAAACGTTTTTTTTAAAAAACGTTTTTTTACGTGTTTCTTTTTAACGTGGTTGTGACGTGAAGATTTGTGAGGAAGGGAATCTTCAGACGGGCCGAAGGTTCAACGACTAACCCTGCCGTAGTGCCCTTGATCAATGCGCCTCGGCTCTGAAACTTTAAAACACAGCAGATCCTTTGAATGTTTGAATGAACTTGGTTCACCTTTTTCTACAAGCAAACCGCTGCTGGTCAGGTGTTACCGAAACACCCCTCTAGGGGGGTGGGGGGGGGTCACTCTTGTGTAGGACCGTAAAGCATCCATTAAGAAATGAAACGTGAGTCGTTAAAACGTGCTTTTCTTCTCTCGTTTCCACTCCTCCCACACATCCTTCGTTCTAAAGAGGCGATTAAGGCACGTGAGCCACACTCGCACTAAAAGTTAACCTTCAAATCTAATTAAAATTAAAAACTAGAAGTACACCCCCCTCCCCCACCTCCCTCCCCCTCTTTGACAGGCATGTCCATCAGTCAGTATAATCTGCTGGAAAATTGGTTTTAACCAAACAGGCTCTGCATCTCAAGAAGGATTTGCATGCATGCGTGAATAATCTGGAAGGATTAGGGATCGTGTAAATCGGTTGTTTCGGGGCCGATTTCTGCTTTACACACTCCGTTGTTAAATGTTAGCGATGGAATTGTAAAGCATAAATTCAGAATGACGGGATTATGGGTGTTAAATAGTATTTTTCTCTGAGTGAACATATTTAACTGGGTGTGAGGGGACGCTGACATCTGGTGGAAGATGTGTGAGCTTGCAGATTGTTCAGTATTCGGGCCTCACAGTCGGTCAATAACGTATTTATTCATATAAGAAAAAGTTCTAATGATGTCATAGTTGTTACCAGCAAAAAGTCTGTTGCTATCATAAATATCAGATGCATAAAACATCCAGTGAAGATACGATGCGGACGGATCGACTGAAAGTGAGTTTCTTCACAATGAAGCACCACTTAAATATGGTCCTTGGACACGAGGAATCTGATCATAAATCTCTTGGAAATAAGTAAAGTAGCTTGGATGAGCATAAAAGATAATGCTATATATGATTATGAAGTTATATGACGGAGCGATTATATTAGAGTGCACAATTAGGCTTCGAAATATAGCCAACAATAGGCCTAAAAATACAATTTAAAAAAAGCTATGGACACTGTGATTTAAATAGCCTGACAGGTTTTTATAGATGGCTAGTTAAACAAACAAACAAACAAACAAACAGAACTCTGCTGCAGCCACACACACGCGTATTAAACAGAAAAGTGGAGTGTATGAATGTGCACATGGCTCCCCGTCGGTGTGTTGTTGGTCTCAAGTCGTCTGTTTCAGGGTCTCAATCACGAGTTTTAATACTTCACAATGTTCATTTCATAAATTACGGTCCATTGAGAGTCAGATGCACCATAAAGCAGAGTATGATGCTTTAGGGCGGCGGTTCTATCCCTTTTTTCAGTGATAATAAAATATATTTTTAGTGCCCCCTGACCAGCGCTGTGCCACCACTGTCTGATTTAATATAGATCATGCAAAATAAAGTTTATGAAGTGACTTAAATTCTATTGAATATTTATTAAATAACTATTTTTAAAGGATTTAAAAATATTGCCTTCCCGTACCCCCAGGGGTACGCGTACCTCTGCTTTAGAGGCGTGGCGACCTTGTGATGGACAGGTTGCTCCCACAGCGTTTGTATTTGACCTTTAACCCTTCCGCTGCGTTTGTCTTCAGTTCACGAACCCTAATCGAAACCTTTTCGGTCGTCTATTAACGTCTTCATCATTCGTTGGTTTCGTCCCTTCTGGTTGTAAAAAAACAAAAAACAAGATGGCGACCGCCAGAGAGCCCAACCTGAGGCTTCAGTTACCGTGACGACGTCCATTTCTTCTAGAAAGTCTGGCTGTAATAAGTAGAGTTGAAGTGGCAACCCTATTGCAACACAATACAGAAATATATATATATATATATTTTATATATATCTATATATATTTTTTAAATATATATTTTAAATATATATTATATATATATATATTATTTTTTAAGGACAATCTGGGACCTGCAGTTAGTATTCAGTATTTTGGTCTTAATCATATAAAATATTATATATATATATATATATTAAATATATATATATATATATATAAACATATATATGATTATTTCAAGGAATAATTCAAACGGCTGCACTATTCTCTCATCATTCCCACGGCACGCCGTCTCCTCTGGCTCTCGCTGGAGGTCGTTCTGTCGGGCCATTTTTGTAAAGACTTTTTAATAGCCGACTGCTGCCTGGGGGAGGGGGGGGGGGCACTCACAGGCCTGATTTAACTGGCTCCGGGAAGGGGGGGAGGGGAGAGAGACGGGGGAGGGAGTTCTGCTGGGATCATAATTGGCGAGTTTTCTGCTGAACAGGTTTGATTTTAAAGATGTAGAGACGTCACGCAGGAGAAGAAGAAAAGAGACCAAGTCGACAGGTGAGTGTACGTTTTAATGATCTCACGGCGTGCACAAGGGCATTGAGCAATATATGTCTCTTCATTCTCCATACACTGAATCCAAGACTCTCTAACATACAAACAGAACAACTCGGAGGTGCCTGCCCCCCCATTTGAAATGGTCTGGAACCGCCACTCCCCTTAAACACTCATACAAATATATTTGTTATGATGGAGTTTTGGCTTGTGCATTTTCCCCTTCATTCCACCTCGTCTCTAATAAAGAGAATCATTTCCCAGAGGACGTTGGGAATTGGTCCCTTCGTGATCTATATATATAATATATATATATATATATATTAAAAACACAGAAAAATAAGACTCTCGATAATCTGATAATTTATTATTTACAGTAACGGCGCTGATAATAAAAAAATAATCGAGTCACGGCCATAAAAGTGATTTTCTTTTAAATATTTCAGTCAAAAACACGCCTCCTGTACACTTCCCACCGCGGCCGATGCTCTTGCATTATTCATATATTCATGTATTCTACCGTTAACATCGAAACGGCGTGGAGAGGTTCCTCCGTCCTTCACCTGCACGACCTTCGCGGGAGGAGGAGCGTTCCTCTGGGGCGTCCACTCCTGGGGGGATTCGCGTTTGCGTCGAGCTGCAGGAGATCGGTCACCTCCGACTGGACGCCCGTTGCAGGTCACAAACCGGTCCGTCGCCACGGCTGCCGGGCCTCGGACTCTCGCCGAGGAGCGCGTCGGATGTTCAGGTGTCCGTGAATATGGAGTCTGTGGGGAGAGAGCGGCACGCCGGGTGAGTGAAGAGTCACGCGTGGCGATCGGACGATTAACCCAAAACTACGACGTGCCAAAACGTACCGGTGCCGTCGCTGACGACGGAGGAGCATTGGGAGGTGAGGTAGGGGATTGAGGTGGTTGCCGTGGCGACGGACGTCCCCCTTTTGTTCTGGGTGGCCGTCCGACTCCAATCTGCAGAAAGGTGTGTGTGTGTGTGTGTGTGAGACCAAACTTGTGTCAGTTGAGTCCAGATTCTTCCAGTTTTCACTTTATTATTCGTTAACATTCGAAACGGTTCATATTAAAATGTTCTTTTTAATAGTAAAAGTGTCATTTTATATTTAAAAAATGACACTTATTATTTTTCTGTCTTCCTTCTATTTGGTGGATAATCATACACTCATATTTCTGGGACTACATTTCCCATAATGGGTTCTGCAGCTATAGATGAAGTAGTTTAAGCTGCACGCTACAATTTAAGCCCTATTTATTTTATTAGTCTACATTTTGGCAAATTGGGAAAATGTAAAGTAATAAAAACAAACTCGCTATCAGACGACTATTACTGGATTACTTTGAGACAAAAAAACTCAACATGTCGTGATTCTCAGGCATGTTCTGGACGTAAAAGGACCTTTTTCCAAATTCTAGTATGTATTTATTTATTTATTTATTGACATACAGTGACTCACTGCACTAAAAGTGTCAATTTTGCCAGAGTTGTGACTCTAAGAGGGAGCGCTATTTTCTTTTTTTTAATGCAAATTTGGGTGATTTAGAATGCAGTCTGAGCTCGTCTGACGTCTGTTCCCGCCTCCCACGTAGAAGAGCCCCGCCCACACGGGTCCATTCGAATGGTCAGAGAGGAGAACCTACCCGAGTTCTCAGCCAATCGCAGTTTCCCGCAGCAGAGGTACGTTCTCCACTGCCTGCGGACGTTCTCCCTCAAAGCGCAGTGGAAGACGAAGACGAAAAATCCTGAAAAGGACAAATTAATCGATTAGAAAATATACACTAGAAAAAAAAGTTTGGGGTCACTTAGAAATGTCCTTATTTTTCAAATAAAAAAAGCTAGTTTTTTTATCAATGAAGATAACATTAAATGAATCATAAATACTCTCTCTACATAATTAATGTGGGACATGACTATTCTCTGGTGTTTAATTAAGTCTCTCCAGAGGTGTATAGAGGCCCATCTCCAGTGTTGTAATGGTGCATTGTGTTATCGCCTTAGAAGAATAACGGAGGGGTAGAAAACCCTTTTTATGTGAGTGCAGCTGAAAACAGTTATGCTGGTGAGAGAAGCTATAAAACTGGCCTTCCTTTGAGCGACAAGTTTGAAGAACAACATTAATATTTAAAATAAAAATCAGTATTTCTAACCTTGTCAATGTCTTGACTATATTTTATATTCATTTTATAATTCATTTGATAAATAAAAGTGTGAGTTTTCATGGAAAACACCAAATTGTCTGGGTGACCCCAAACTTTTGAACGGTAGTGTTTGTGTATATATATATATACTGTATATTTTAAATTATTTATATATATTTAAATATATTTTATTTATACATATAAATATATATATATATAAATATATTTTATTTATTTATATATATATATATATATAATATATTAAAATATATATATTTTAGGGTATACATTTGCATTTTATGGTTTCGGTAATTTGGATAAAAAAACATATCGGTTTCATCATAAAAGAGTGTTGTTTACATCATTCATACAAGTCTCACCCTGCAGAGAGTTGAATATCGTGAAAAGGTAAACAAAGGGGAGGTAGAGCGGCCCCCAGGCGAACAGGGCGAACCCCCAGGTGAGACCCAGCAGGGTGACGAGGCCGGCGACGCTGCGCAGGTCGGCCATCACGCCCCGGTTGGGCTGCTGGTTCTGGGGGTTCTGCTTTTTGACCCGGGAGAGCTGGATCATGACGACGATGAAGACCAGCAGGCACAGAACGAAGATCAGGAGGAAGTAGGCCACCACGCCCACGTAGAAGGCGATGTGGTTACGCAGCCAACAGCTACAGCGGCAGAAAAAGAAAAGTTCCAATAAATATTTAACAACCCAAAATGTTTTGCCTCGCTTGCTGTCTCCGAGGTGGTTGTTCTTACTGAGATGCCTCAGGATACTAAAGATGGTAAAGGTTTTTGGACTGTTTGAGTCGGGTCTGACGCCTCGGCCCGCACCGGTTCAACCTGCTTGATTTTTTATTTTGGGGGATGGTTTTGCAGAATCTGAACCCGTCGACACAGATTACAAGAATTAAGAATAAGATATATATTTACCTGCCATAAATATTATTTATCTCATTATTTAATAGGCTTGCTTACATATTATTAGTTGTACAACTTGTTTCTTGAATATTGATTCTGTTTGTATTTACACTTGATAGGAACTATTTTTAAGTTTCACGTTCTTTACGTTTCACGTAATTTAAGTTTCACGTTCTTTATGTTTCACATAGTTTACGTTTCACATTCTTTACGTTTCACATTCTTTACATTTCACGATCTTTACGTTTCACCTTCTTTATGTTTCACGTTCTTTACGTTTCACGTAATTTAAGTTTCACATTCTTTATGTTTCACGTTCTTTACGCTTCACATTCTTTATGTTTCACGTTCTTTATGTTTCATGTAATGTGAACGCCAACGTATGTTGAAATGTATTCCTACAGTTTGACGGTGTTGTTGTTTGACGTGAGACGAATAAATCCATCAGTAACCGAAGAACTGAGGTGTCGTGTATTTCCTGGAGGGAGTGATAATAGATAGACAGTTATTTTTCCCCCGATAGTATTGTCTGTTTACTGAGGACATTTTACAGGCATCAGTATCGAATAGAGACGGTTTCATTATATAAGAGGCCTAACCGCTGCTCTACGCTCGGCTCAACGAAAGAAAACCTGTGACCAGGTCGAGCATACTTCAAAACCAACTTATTAATAATACACATTTAGCAAGTTAGCCTTATACTGCTGACTCAATTCAAACATGCAAAAAGGACATTGAGACTTACAAGTCATCTGTTGTGCCATCGGTGTTTTGTCCGTAGGTGACCAGACCGTAGTTGTCTTTGTCCACTGATATTATAACTGTCACCATGAGAAGAGGGATGCCTGCAAAGGACCAGGATGTTAATCAGCTGAAACATCTCCTTTTTATATCGATTAAAAAAACCAAACGATCTTGACCAATGGGAGCCGAGCGTTACCCACCCCAGCCAATCAGGGAGAACTTGAGCATGTATCTGCTGAAGTACGGGTTGAACACCCGCACGATGGTCAGGTACATGTGCAGCGCCTCGAGCCCCGCCCAGGTGAACGACGTCAGCAGGAAGTAGTGCAGGAAGAAGGCGGTGCTAATGCAGAGCCCCTTCGCCGGGTAGAGCGCCAGCCAGCCGTCCAGGAGGAAGACCAGGTTGAGGAGGAGGAGGGACATGCAGAGCTGGACCAGGATCTTGGCGGGAATGTCCCGCAGCAGTTTGCTGGAGAGAAAGCGTTTGTTAGGATACGCGGATTTATTTCATTGGAACTTTGACGTGAAGCTCGGATTCAAGTGGCCTTGGCACGGTCGTAGGTTCTTACTTAAATAAGAGGTACGTCAGTAAGGTGAACCCCAGGAAAATGGCGGAGAGCCCACAGCCGATGTAGGTGATGAAAGTGAGGATCTGCGCATGCTTGCGGTCAATTATCACGTCTCTGGACAAATCCTGAAGGCAGAACACACAAATATATAGTAATGCACATTGTACAACAGCCGTGTAGAAGAAGACGAGAGTCGTTTCTATTGCTTCTTCAACATGTTTATACGACATTAATGAGACAGTTATTGGGAATATCCTACTGCCCCTCCCCCCCTCTCTCTCTACCTCCTTCTGTCTCATGGATTGTGGAGGTCTGGATCGTGGTCCATATCTACTACGAATTATTACCTTTGCATTGAAAATGCGGAAGGTTATGTTTTGATCGCCGTGTATTTATTTATTTGTATGCGTGTTACTCTCATAACTCAAAAAGTATTAAACCGAATCGCATGAAATTTGGTGGGATGATTGGTTATTATCCGGGGACCATTTGATTAGATTTTGGGATCAATCGGGTCAAAGGTCAAGGTCATGAAAAGGTCAAAATCTTCTTTTTACCATAGCGCGGTCAATTTCTATCCAATCGGCATGCAACTAATGCCAACATTTTCATAATTCAATGCCCAATCTTGTGATATGCGAAGGTATGCGCTCTACCGAGTGCCCGTTCTCGTTCATACATGCTTCCATACTCATTGAATGTGTTTATGTATCTCTGTAATGCTTCATTCTGGTCACATGACATCTGTTGCTTCTGTCCACCCTAAAGAGAGGGATCCTCCTCTGTTGCTCTCCTGAAGGTGTCTTCCCTTTTTCTAACCCTGTGAACTTTTGTTCTCTATTTCTTGGGAGTTTTTCCTGATCCGATGTGAGGTCAAAGGTCAGGGATGTCGTATGTGTACAGATCGTAAAGCCCTCTGAGGAGAATTTGTAATGTGTGATATTGGGCTCTATAAAATAAACTGAATTAAATATAGTTGGGTTCACCCTGGACAGGTGGCCAGATCGCAGACGGACAACCATTCACGCTCACATTCACACCGACGTGACACGCAAACTCTACACACTCTCGCTGTGAGGCCGCCACCTCCGTATGTCACACACGTGTAAAGAAATATGCACACGAACCAGCAGAATTGCGAAGGACGTGAGATGGTTGCAGCTGCAGGTCGTGTCTTCTCGTGTGGCGTTGACGACGAAGCATCCAGCCGAGCTCCAGTGTCCTCCTCCACCTGGACCGGAGAAGACAACAACAACAACAACCACAACAAACGGGGTAATTTAATCCAGTGGAAATGTGACCAACCCAACCCTCTAGATTTAGCTCGCACACGACACTCACCATTCGGAGCGGATTGCCAAAATGCACAGGAGGCTGTGTAGTTTTCCTGAAAAACACAATTGGAAGAAGAAAAAGTCAGAGAGGAACTATGAGCGATCCGTTAACACTTTCAATATTTTTAAAGAATTTATTGAAATGCATTTGGAGGTCATCTAGAATTTTTTAGTTTCTGTTTCACATGGGATAAAAAGAAAAGTAGTGAAAGTCTTGTGTTTGCATCCATCCATCCCGTCCTATTATGCAACATGGAATGTCATTTTTCAGGAGACCATGCTGGGCATTTGAGTGATGTGAGGCTTTCATGAGGAAACTAATGATTTGTATGCGTGTGCACACTCACATGTACGGGCTCGATGTTCCTGATGGTGAACTGGATATTCTCTTTCAGGTTGCTTATTGATAGATTGGCCACACTGGCAGCCAGGACTGGACTGACAAGGGTTTCTTACCTAGTGCTGCATCCTGTAGCACAAAGACAAACATGTTAGAGCTATTTCCTTTTCTATTGAACTAAACCTTTTTTTTTTAAGCATGTTGGACATTGGAAATAGTGTCGTATTCGGTGAAACCATATGTAAGAGATTACATGATATGATGATGTGAAAATACCTGGAAGAAGGCGGATTTGGTGTAGAAGGTGAACTGGACCCTGCTGGCCTGATTCTGCTGCTCAAGACTGAGTCCATCGGTGAGGGAGGAGGGCAAGGATACAGACCCCAGAGAAGACCCAGACCTCTTGGATCGGGATCTACTGAGGGAACGGATCTGGACACATACCAAAGTTAACAGGTGAATGAGAAGGTCTGGCACTTCCTTATTTCACCTGTCTCATCATCATTAAGGTCACTTTATGTCACAGTAGTTGCATTTGAAATTTGTTTACATTTAAATATCTCTATTTTTTCTGCAAATTTGGAGTGTTCCAGAAACTTGTCATAAATAAGTGGGTGCACGTCCATGTGATGTAATCATTAGATAGTCAAAGCGCCTAAAAATGTTGGAGAAGTTTCATTAAAAAAAATAAAAGTTTGTAAAAAGAAGAATTATGATGTGATGAACAGAATATGTTCTGCCCTGTGGAGTGTTCTTCCCAAAGAGAGAATTTCAAGTATGTGACAAGAATTGCCTTGCATCACTCATTCGTTAAGATCTGTTCGTAAGAGTTCTTGAATTGTGTCCTCCGAAAAGCAGAGAGACCAGATTGTCGACTTCAAATCTACCTGGACGTTATCCGTGTTGAATATGTCAACGGATGTAAGTGGAAAGTTCGTCCCATCGACTTCCTTCACTGCCAAAACCAGCGAACCCGAAGAGACGATCACATTGTCGCCATTGACGACTAGTTTGAGACCCAGATCGTCGACCAGACGAACCAGCCTGTAGGAAGGACAAGAAGACGAAACATTTCATTGAAATCAACGGTATGGGAACGTATGTGTCCGCGTGGGTTGTGTGAGTTGTACCTGTCAGAAGACGCAGACAGGGCCACGGAGTCGACATCCATCAGGTTGCTTATTACGTTGACAGCCATTTGTCCCAGAGACTGAGAGATAGTGGGGCCATCCAGGAGCTTCTCTAAGTCTCCCACCAACTGTGACACCTGCAACATCAATCCAATAATGAATTAAATTGAAAGAGTTATACAAAAAAAGCTTCTTTTTATACAACGCCAATACATCAGTAGCGTCACCTGGGAGGAGTTGAGCTGAGACGCATCCTGTGTTTGATTCAGCAGCTGGTTTGCTTGTTCCTCCCGGGATGTCCCTGAGGTGGTTGTGGAGGTAAAAGGAAGCTTATTACAGCCGTTGATCAACCATATTGAAAAGTTTATAAGAGGCTCCAACCCAAACTGTAATTGATCAATTATACAAACCGGATATTGTTGGACGCGGGATGGATTGGAAAGGTGTTGTCGAAGAAGTCAAGGGAACCTTTGAAGTAGTTGTGTTACTCTCGACCGGAAATATCCCATGCGTAGTTGTTGTGTCTGACGTAGCTTCAGCGGAAGTGAGGGCTGCAGTAGTTGTCAAATTGACTCCTGGTCCTTTGGTTGTCAATTCGAAGATTGTTGTTGAACTAGTGGGATTGGTTGATGGTGTAACTGTAGTGAACTCTGTAGTGGGATTGGTTGATGGTGTAACTGTAGTTGTACTGAACTCTGTAGTGGGATTGGTTGATGGTGTAACTGTAGTTGTAGTGAACTCTGTAGTGGGATTGGTTGATGGTGTAACTGTAGTTGTAGTGAACTCTGTAGTGGGATTGGTTGATGGTGTAACTGTAGTTGTAGTGAACTCTGTAGTGGGATTGGTTGATGGTGTAACTGTAGTTGTAGTGAACTCTGTAGTGGGATTGGTTGATGGTGTAACTGTAGTTGTAGTGAACTCTGTAGTGGGATTGGTTGATGGTGTAACTGTAGTTGTAGTGAACTCTGTAGTGGGATTGGTTGATGGTGTAACTGTAGTGTAGTAAACTCTGTAGTGGGATTGGTTGATGGTGTAACTGTAGTTGTAGTGAACTCTGTAGTGGGATTGGTTGATGGTGTAACTGTAGTTGTAGTGAACTGTGGTAGGATTGGTTGATGGTGTAACTGTAGTAAACTCTGTAGTGGGATTGGTTGATGGTGTAAATGTAGTTGTAGTGAACTCTGTAGTGGGATTGGTTGATGGTGTAACTGGTGTAACTGTAGTTGTAGTGAACTCTGTAGTGGGATTGGTTGATGGTGTAACTGTAGTTGTAGTGAACTCTGTAGTGGGATTGGTTGATGGTGTAACTGTAGTTGTAGTAAACTCTGTAGTGGGATTGGTTGATGGTGTAACTGTAGTTGTAGTAAACTCTGTAGTGGGATTGGTTGATGGTGTAACTGTAGTTGTAGTGAACTCTGTAGTGGGATTGGTTGATGGTGTAACTGTAGTTGTAGTAATCTGTGATGGGATTGGTTGATGGTGTAACTGTAGTTGTAGTAAACTCTGTAGTGGGATTGGTTGATGGTGTAACTGTAGTTGTAGTGAACTCTGTAGTGGGATTGGTTGATGGTGTAACTGTAGTTGTAGTGAACTCTGTAGTGGGATTGGTTGATGGTGTAACTGTAGTTGTAGTACTCCGTAGTGGGATTGGTTGATGGTGTAACTGTAGTTGTAGTGAACTCTGTAGTGGGATTGGTTGATGGTGTAACTGTAGTTGGAGTGAAGTCTGTAGTGGGATTGGTTGATGGTGTAGTTGGAGTGAAGTCTGTAGTGGGATTGGTTGATGGTGTAAATGTAGTTGTAGTGAACTCTGTAGTGGGATTGGTTGATGGTGTAACTGTAGTTGTACTGTAGCTGTAGTGAACTCTGTAGTGGGATTGGTTGATGGTGTAACTGTAGTTGTAGTGAACTCTGTAGTGGGATTGGTTGATGGTGTAACTGTAGTTGTAGTGAACTCTGTAGTGGGATTGGTTGATGGTGTAACTGTAGTTGTAGTGAACTCTGTAGTGGGATTGGTTGATGGTGTAACTGTAGTTGTAGTAAACTCTGTAGTGGGATTGGTTGATGGTGTAACTGTAGTTGTAGTGAACTCTGTAGTGGGATTGGTTGATGGTGTAACTGTCGTTGTAGTGAACTCCGTAGTGGGATTGGTTGATGGTGTAACTGTAGCTGTAGTGAACTCTGTAGTGGGATTGGTTGATGGTGTAACTGTAGTTGTAGTGAACTCTGTAGTGGGATTGGTTGATGGTGTAACTGTAGTTGTAGTGAACTCTGTAGTGGGATTGGTTGATGGTGTAACTGTAGTTGTAGTGAACTCTGTAGTGGGATTGGTTGATGGTGTAACTGTAGTTGTAGTGAACTCTGTAGTGGGATTGGTTGATGGTGTAACTGTAGCTGTAGTGAACTCTGTAGTGGGATTGGTTGATGGTGTAACTGTAGTTGTAGTTAAGTCTGTAGTGGGATTGGTTGATGGTGTAACTGTAGTTGTAGTAAACTCCGTAGTGGAATTGGTTGATGGTGTAACTGTAGTTGTAGTGGGATTGGTTGATGGTGTAACTGTAGTTGTAGTGAACTCTGTAGTGGGATTGGTTGATGGTGTAACTGTAGTTGTAGTGAACTCTGTAGTGGGATTGGTTGATGGTGTAACTGTAGTTGTAGTGAACTCTGTAGTGGGATTGGTTGATGGTGTAACTGTAGTAGTGAATTCTGTAGTGGGATTGGTTGATGGTGTAACTGTAGTTGTAGTGAACTCTGTAGTGGGATTGGTTGATGGTGTAACTGTAGCTGTAGTGAACTCTGTAGTGGGATTGGTTGATGGTGTAACTGTAGCTGTAGTGAACTCTGTAGTGGGATTGGTTGATGGTGTAACTGTAGCTGTAGTGAACTGTGTAGTGGGATTGGTTGATGGTGTAACTGTAGTTGTAGTGAACTCTGTAGTGGGATTGGTTGATGGTGTAACTGTCGAGGTAGTGAACTCTGTAGTGGGATTGGTTGATGGTGTAACTGTAGCTGTAGTGAACCTGTAGTGGGATTGGTTGATGGTGTAACTGTAGCTGTAGTGAACTCTGTAGTGGGATTGGTTGATGGTGTAACTGTAGTTGTAGTGAACTCTGTAGTGGGATTGGTTGATGGTGTAACTGTAGCTGTAGTGAACTCTGTAGTGGGATTGGTTGATGGTGTAACTGTAGCTGTAGTGAACTCTGTAGTGGGATTGGTTGATGGTGTAACTGTAGCTGTAGTGAACTCTGTAGTGGGATTGGTTGATGGTGTAACTGTAGTTGTAGTGAACTCTGTAGTGGGATTGGTTGATGGTGTAACTGTAGTTGTAGTGAACTCTGTAGTGGGATTGGTTGATGGTGTAACTGTAGTGGGATTGGTTGATGGTGTAACTGTAGCTGTAGTGAACTCTGTAGTGGGATTGGTTGATGGTGTAACTGTAGCTGTAGTGAACTCTGTAGTGGGATTGGTTGATGGTGTAGCTGTAGTTAACTGTACTGTAGTGGGATTGGTTGATGGTGTAACTGTAGTGAACTCTGTCGTGGGATTGGTTGATGGTGTAAATGTAGCTCTAGTCAAATCTGTAGAGGGATTGGTTGATGGTGTAGCTGTAGTGAATTCTGTAGTGGGATTGGTTGATGGTGTAACCTGATGGTGTAACTGTAGCTGTAGTGGGATTGGTTGATGGTGTAACTGTAGTAAACTCTGTAGTGGGATTGGTTGATGGTGTAACTGTAGCTGTAGTGAACTCTGTAGTGGGATTGGTTGATGGTGTAACTGTAGCTGTAGTGAACTCTGTAGTGGGATTGGTTGATGGTGTAACTGTAGCTGTAGTGAACTGTGTAGTGGGATTGGTTGATGGTGTAACTGTAGTAAACTCCGTAGTGGGATTGGTTGATGGTGTAACTGTAGTTGTAGTGAACTCTGTAGTGGGATTGGTTGATGGTGTAACTGTAGCTGTAGTGAACTCTGTAGTGGGATTGGTTGATGGTGTAACTGTAGCTGTAGTGAACTCTGTAGTGGGATTGGTTGATGGTGTAACTGTAGCTGTAGTGAACTCTGTAGTGGGATTGGTTGATGGTGTAACTGTAGTTGTAGAATTCTGTCGTGGGATTGGTTGATGGTGTAACTGTAGCTGTAGTGAACTCTGTAGTGGGATTGGTTGATGGTGTAACTGTAGTTGTAGTGAACTCTGTAGTGGGATTGGTTGATGGTGTAACTGTAGTTGTAGTGAACTCTGTAGTGGGATTGGTTGATGGTGTAACTGTATCTCTCAAAAACTCTGTAATGGGATTGGTTGATGGTGTAACTGTAGCTGTAGTGAATTCTGTAGTGGGATTGGTTGATGGTGTAACTGTCGCTGTAGTGGGATTGGTTGATGGTATAACTGTCTTTGTAGTGAACTCTGTAGTGGGATTGGTTGATGGTGTAACTGTAGCTGTAGTAAACTCTGTAGTGGGATTGGTTGATGGTGTAACTGTAGCTGTAGTGAACTCTGTAGTGGGATTGGTTGATGGTGTAACTGTAGTGAACTCTGTAGTGGGATTGGTTGATGGTGTAACTGTAGCTGTAGTGAACTCTGTAGTGGGATTGGTTGATGGTGTAACTGTAGCTGTAGTGAATTCTGTAGTGGGATTGGTTGATGGTGTAACTGTAGTTGTAGTGAACTCTGTAGTGGGATTGGTTGATGGTGTAACTGTAGCTGTAGTGAACTCTGTAGTGGGATTGGTTGATGGTGTAACTGTAGCTGTAGTGAACTCTGTAGTGGGATTGGTTGATGGTGTAACTGTAGCTGTAGTGAACTCTGTAGTGGGATTGGTTGATGGTGTAACTGTAGCTGTAGTGAACTCTAGTGGGATTGGTTGATGGTGTAACTGTAGCTGTAGTGAATTCTGTAGTGGGATTGGTTGATGGTGTAACTGTAGTTGTAGTGAACTCTGTAGTGGGATTGGTTGATGGTGTAACTGTAGCTGTAGTGAACTCTGTAGTGGGATTGGTTGATGGTGTAACTGTAGCTGGTGTAACTGTGCTGTAGTGAACTCTGTAGATTGTGTAGTCTGTAGTGGGGTTGATGGTGTAACTGTAGTGAACTCTGTAGTGGGATTGGTTGATGGTGTAACTGTAGCTGTAGTGAACTCTGTAGTGGGATTGGTTGGTGGTGTAACTGGAGTTGTAGTTACATCGGTAGTGGGATTGGTTGATGGTGTAGCTGTAGTGAACTCTGTAGTGGGATTGGTTGATGGTGTAACTGTAGCTGTAGTGAACTCTGTAGTGGGATTGGTTGATGGTGTAACTGTAGTTGTAGTGAACTCTGTTGATGGTGTAACTGTAGTTGTAGTGAACTCTGTAGTGGGATTGGTTGATGGTGTAACTGTAGCTGTAGTGAACTCTGTAGTGGGATTGGTTGATGGTGTAACTGTAGTTGTAGTGAACTCTGTAGTGGGATTGGTTGATGGTGTAACTGTAGCTGTAGTGAACTCTGTAGTGGGATTGGTTGATGGTGTAACTGTAGTTGTAGTGAACTCTGTAGTGGGATTGGTTGATGGTGTAACTGTAGCTGTAGTGAACTCTGTAGTGGGATTGGTTGATGGTGTAACTGTAGCTGTAGTGAACTCTGTAGTGGGATTGGTTGATGGTGTAACTGTAGTTGTAGTGAACTCTGTAGTGGGATTGGTTGATGGTGTAACTGTAGTGAACTGTGTAACTGTAGTAGTGGATTGGTTGATGGTGTAACTGTAGTGAATCTGTAGAGGGATTGGTTGATGGTGTAACTGTAGTGGTAGTGAACTTAGTGGGATTGGTTGATGGTGTAACTGTAGCTGTAGTGAACTGTGTAGTGGGATTGGTTGATGGTGTAACTGTAGTAAACTCTGTAGTGGGATTGGTTGATGGTGTAACTGTAGCTGTAGTAACATCTGTAGTGGGATTGGTTGATGGTGTAACTGTAGCTGTAGTGAACTCTGTAGTGGGATTGGTTGATGGTGTAACTGTAGCTGTAGTGAACTCTGTAGTGGGATTGGTTGATGGTGTAACTGTATCTGTCAAAAACTCTGTAATGGGATTGGTTGATGGTGTAACTGTGTGTAGTGAACTCTGTAGTGGGATTGGTTGATGGTGTAACTGTAGCTGTAGTGAACTCTGTAGTGGGATTGGTTGATGGTGTAACTGTAGCTGTAGTGAACTCTGTAGTGGGATTGGTTGATGGTGTAACTGTAGCTGTAGTGAACTCTGTAGTGGGATTGGTTGATGGTGTAACTGTAGCTGTAGTGAACTCTGTAGTGGGATTGGTTGATGGTGTAACTGTAGCTGTAGTGAACTCTGTAGTGGGATTGGTTGATGGTGTAACTGTAGCTGTAGTGAACTCTGTAGTGGGAT
Organism: Pseudoliparis swirei; assembly: GCF_029220125.1. Classification (NCBI taxonomy): domain Eukaryota; kingdom Metazoa; phylum Chordata; class Actinopteri; order Perciformes; family Liparidae; genus Pseudoliparis; species Pseudoliparis swirei. Next base: position 4,771,167 of record NC_079403.1, read on the forward strand.
TGGTTGATGGTGTAACTGTAGCTGTAGTAACATCTGTAGTGGGATTGGTTGATGGTGTAACTGTAGCTGTAGTGAACTCTGTAGTGGGATTGGTTGATGGTGTAACTGTAGCTGTAGTGAACTCTGTAGTGGGATTGGTTGATGGTGTAACTGTAGCTGTAGTAACATCTGTAGTGGGATTGGTTGATGGTGTAACTGTAGCTGTAGTGAACTCTGTAGTGGGATTGGTTGATGGTGTAACTGTAGCTGTAGTAACATCTGTAGTGGGATTGGTTGATGGTGTAACTGTAGCTGTAGTGAACTCTGTCGTGGGATTGGTTGATGGTGTAACTGTAGCTGTAGTGAACTCTGTAGTGGGATTGGTTGATGGTGTAACTGTAGCTGTAGTAACATCTGTAGTGGGATTGGTTGATGGTGTAACTGTAGCTGTAGTGAACTCTGTAGTGGGATTGGTTGATGGTGTAACTGTAGCTGTAGTGAACTCTGTAGTGGGATTGGTTGATGGTGTAACTGTAGCTGTAGTGAACTCTGTAGTGGGATTGGTTGATGGTGTAACTGTAGCTGTAGTGAACTCTGTAGTGGGATTGGTTGATGGTGTAACTGTAGCTGTAGTGAACTCTGTAGTGGGATTGGTTGATGGTGTAACTGTAGCTGTAGTAACATCTGTAGTGGGATTGGTTGATGGTGTAACTGTAGCTGTAGTGAACTCTGTAGTGGGATTGGTTGATGGTGTAACTGTAGCTGTAGTGAACTGTGTAGTGGGATTGGTTGATGGTGTAACTGTAGTAAACTCCGTAGTGGGATTGGTTGATGGTGTAACTGTAGCTGTAGTGAACTCTGTAGTGGGATTGGTTGATGGTGTAACTGTAGCTGTAGTAACATCTGTAGTGGGATTGGTTGATGGTGTAACTGTAGCTGTAGTGAACTCTGTAGTGGGATTGGTTGATGGTGTAACTGTAGCTGTAGTGAACTCTGTAGTGGGATTGGTTGATGGTGTAACTGTAGTGAACTCTGTAGTGGGATTGGTTGATGGTGTAACTGTAGTTGTAGTGAACTCTGTAGTGGGATTGGTTGATGGTGTAACTGTAGCTGTAGTGAACTCTGTAGTGGGATTGGTTGATGGTGTAACTGTAGCTGTAGTGAACTCTGTAGTGGGATTGGTTGATGGTGTAACTGTAGCTGTAGTGAACTCTGTAGTGGGATTGGTTGATGGTGTAACTGTAGCTGTAGTGAACTCTGTAGTGGGATTGGTTGATGGTGTAACTGTAGTTGTAGTGAACTCTGTAGTGGGATTGGTTGATGGTGTAACTGTAGCTGTAGTGAACTCTGTAGTGGGATTGGTTGATGGTGTAACTGTAGCTGTAGTGAACTCTGTAGTGGGATTGGTTGATGGTGTAACTGTAGCTGTAGTGAACTCTGTAGTGGGATTGGTTGATGGTGTAACTGTAGCTGTAGTGAATTCTGTAGTGGGATTGGTTGATGGTGTAACTGTAGCTGTAGTGAACTCTGTAGTGGGATTGGTTGATGGTGTAACTGTAGCTGTAGTGAACTCTGTAGTGGGATTGGTTGATGGTGTAACTGTAGCTGTAGTGAACTCTGTAGTGGGATTGGTTGATGGTGTAACTGTCGCTGTAGTGAATTCTGTAGTGGGATTGGTTGATGGTGTAACTGTAGCTGTAGTGAACTCTGTAGTGGGATTGGTTGATGGTGTAACTGTCGCTGTAGTGAATTCTGTAGTGGGATTGGTTGATGGTGTAACTGTAGCTGTAGTGAACTCTGTAGTGGGATTGGTTGATGGTGTAACTGTAGCTGTAGTGAACTCTGTAGTGGGATTGGTTGATGGTGTAACTGTCGCTGTAGTGAATTCTGTAGTGGGATTGGTTGATGGTGTAACTGTAGCTGTAGTGAATTCTGTAGTGGGATTGGTTGATGGTGTAACTGTAGCTGTAGTGAACTCTGTAGTGGGATTGGTTGATGGTGTAACTGTAGCTGTAGTGAACTCTGTAGTGGGATTGGTTGATGGTGTAACTGTAGCTGTAGTGAACTCTGTAGTGGGATTGGTTGATGGTGTAACTGTAGCTGTAGTGAACTCTGTAGTGGGATTGGTTGATGGTGTAACTGTAGTTGTAGTGAACTCTGTAGTGGGATTGGTTGATGGTGTAACTGTAGTTGTAGTGAACTCTGTAGTGGGATTGGTTGATGGTGTAACTGTAGCTGTAGTGAACTCTGTAGTGGGATTGGTTGATGGTGTAACTGTAGCTGTAGTGAACTCTGTAGTGGGATTGGTTGATGGTGTAACTGTAGTTGTAGTGAACTCTGTAGTGGGATTGGTTGATGGTGTAACTGTAGTTGTAGTGAACTCTGTAGTGGGATTGGTTGATGGTGTAACTGTAGTAAACTCCGTAGTGGGATTGGTTGATGGTGTAACTGTAGCTGTAGTGAACTCTGTAGTGGGATTGGTTGATGGTGTAACTGTAGCTGTAGTGAACTCTGTAGTGGGATTGGTTGATGGTGTAACTGTAGCTGTAGTGAACTCTGTAGTGGGATTGGTTGATGGTGTAACTGTAGCTGTAGTGAACTCTGTAGTGGGATTGGTTGATGGTGTAACTGTAGCTGTAGTGAACTCTGTAGTGGGATTGGTTGATGGTGTAACTGTAGCTGTAGTGAACTCTGTAGTGGGATTGGTTGATGGTGTAACTGTAGCTGTAGTGAACTCTGTAGTGGGATTGGTTGATGGTGTAACTGTAGCTGTAGTGAACTCTGTAGTGGGATTGGTTGATGGTGTAACTGTAGCTGTAGTGAACTCTGTAGTGGGATTGGTTGATGGTGTAACTGTAGCTGTAGTGAACTCTGTAGTGGGATTGGTTGATGGTGTAACTGTAGTTGTAGTGAACTCTGTAGTGGGATTGGTTGATGGTGTAACTGTAGCTGTAGTAACATCTGTAGTGGGATTGGTTGATGGTGTAACTGTAGCTGTAGTGAACTCTGTAGTGGGATTGGTTGATGGTGTAACTGTAGTTGTAGTGACATCTGTAGTGGGATTGGTTGATGGTGTAACTGTAGCTGTAGTGAACTCTGTAGTGGGATTGGTTGATGGTGTAACTGTAGCTGTAGTGAACTCTGTAGTGGGATTGGTTGATGGTGTAACTGTAGCTGTAGTGACATCTGTAGTGGGATTGGTTGATGGTGTAACTGTAGCTGTAGTGAACTCTGTAGTGGGATTGGTTGATGGTGTAACTGTAGTTGTAGTGAACTCTGTAGTGGGATTGGTTGATGGTGTAACTGTAGCTGTAGTGAACTCTGTAGTGGGATTGGTTGATGGTGTAACTGTAGCTGTAGTGAACTCTGTAGTGGGATTGGTTGATGGTGTAACTGTAGTTGTAGTGACATCTGTAGTGGGATTGGTTGATGGTGTAACTGTAGCTGTAGTGAACTCTGTAGTGGGATTGGTTGATGGTGTAACTGTAGCTGTAGTAACATCTGTAGTGGGATTGGTTGATGGTGTAACTGTAGCTGTAGTGAACTCTGTAGTGGGATTGGTTGATGGTGTAACTGTAGCTGTAGTGAACTCTGTAGTGGGATTGGTTGATGGTGTAACTGTAGCTGTAGTGAACATCTGTAGTGGGATTGGTTGATGGTGTAACTGTAGCTGTAGTGAACTCTGTAGTGGGATTGGTTGATGGTGTAACTGTAGCTGTAGTGAACTCTGTAGTGGGATTGGTTGATGGTGTAACTGTAGTTGTAGTGAACTCTGTAGTGGGATTGGTTGATGGTGTAACTGTAGTTGTAGTGAACTCTGTAGTGGGATTGGTTGATGGTGTAACTGTAGCTGTAGTGAACTCTGTAGTGGGATTGGTTGATGGTGTAACTGTAGCTGTAGTGAACTCTGTAGTGGGATTGGTTGATGGTGTAACTGTAGCTGTAGTGAACTCTGTAGTGGGATTGGTTGATGGTGTAACTGTAGCTGTAGTGAACTCTGTAGTGGGATTGGTTGATGGTGTAACTGTAGTTGTAGTGAACTCTGTAGTGGGATTGGTTGATGGTGTAACTGTAGTTGTAGTGAACTCTGTAGTGGGATTGGTTGATGGTGTAACTGTAGTTGTAGTGAACTCTGTAGTGGGATTGGTTGATGGTGTAACTGTAGCTGTAGTGAACTCTGTAGTGGGATTGGTTGATGGTGTAGTTGTAGTGACATCTGTAGTGGGATTGGTTGATGGTGTAACTGTAGCTGTAGTGAACTCTGTAGTGGGATTGGTTGATGGTGTAACTGTAGCTGTAGTGAACTCTGTAGTGGGATTGGTTGATGGTGTAACTGTAGCTGTAGTAACATCTGTAGTGGGATTGGTTGATGGTGTAACTGTAGCTGTAGTGAACTCTGTAGTGGGATTGGTTGATGGTGTAACTGTAGCTGTAGTGAACTCTGTAGTGGGATTGGTTGATGGTGTAACTGTAGTTGTAGTGACATCTGTCGTGGGATTGGTTGATGGTGTAACTGTAGTTGTAGTGAACTCTGTAGTGGGATTGGTTGATGGTGTAACTGTAGTTGTAGTGAACTCTGTAGTGGGATTGGTTGATGGTGTAACTGTAGCTGTAGTGAACTCTGTAGTGGGATTGGTTGATGGTGTAACTGTAGCTGTAGTGAACTCTGTAGTGGGATTGGTTGATGGTGTAACTGTAGTTGTAGTGAACTCTGTAGTGGGATTGGTTGATGGTGTAACTGTAGTTGTAGTGAACTCTGTAGTGGGATTGGTTGATGGTGTAACTGTAGCTGTAGTGAACTCTGTAGTGGGATTGGTTGATGGTGTAACTGTAGTTGTAGTGAACTCTGTAGTGGGATTGGTTGATGGTGTAACTGTAGTTGTAGTGAACTCTGTAGTGGGATTGGTTGATGGTGTAACTGTAGCTGTAGTGAACTCTGTAGTGGGATTGGTTGATGGTGTAACTGTAGTTGTAGTGAACTCTGTAGTGGGATTGGTTGATGGTGTAACTGTAGCTGTAGTGAACTCTGTAGTGGGATTGGTTGATGGTGTAACTGTAGCTGTAGTGAACTCTGTAGTGGGATTGGTTGATGGTGTAACTGTAGTTGTAGTGAACTCTGTAGTGGGATTGGTTGATGGTGTAACTGTAGCTGTAGTGAACTCTGTAGTGGGATTGGTTGATGGTGTAACTGTAGCTGTAGTGAACTCTGTAGTGGGATTGGTTGATGGTGTAACTGTAGCTGTAGTGAACTCTGTAGTGGGATTGGTTGATGGTGTAACTGTAGCTGTAGTGAACTCTGTAGTGGGATTGGTTGATGGTGTAACTGTAGCTGTAGTGAACTCTGTAGTGGGATTGGTTGATGGTGTAACTGTAGTTGTAGTGAACTCTGTAGTGGGATTGGTTGATGGTGTAACTGTAGCTGTAGTGAACTCTGTAGTGGGATTGGTTGATGGTGTAACTGTAGCTGTAGTGAACTCTGTAGTGGGATTGGTTGATGGTGTAACTGTAGCTGTAGTAACATCTGTAGTGGGATTGGTTGATGGTGTAACTGTAGCTGTAGTGAACTCTGTAGTGGGATTGGTTGATGGTGTAACTGTAGCTGTAGTGAACTCTGTAGTGGGATTGGTTGATGGTGTAACTGTAGTTGTAGTGAACTCTGTAGTGGGATTGGTTGATGGTGTAACTGTAGCTGTAGTGAACTCTGTCGTGGGATTGGTTGATGGTGTAACTGTAGCTGTAGTGAACTCTGTAGTGGGATTGGTTGATGGTGTAACTGTAGCTGTAGTGAACTCTGTAGTGGGATTGGTTGATGGTGTAACTGTAGCTGTAGTGAACTCTGTAGTGGGATTGGTTGATGGTGTAACTGTAGCTGTAGTGAACTCTGTAGTGGGATTGGTTGATGGTGTAACTGTAGTTGTAGTGAACTCTGTAGTGGGATTGGTTGATGGTGTAACTGTAGCTGTAGTGAACTCTGTAGTGGGATTGGTTGATGGTGTAACTGTAGCTGTAGTGAACTCTGTAGTGGGATTGGTTGATGGTGTAACTGTAGTTGTAGTGAACTCTGTAGTGGGATTGGTTGATGGTGTAACTGTAGCTGTAGTGAACTCTGTAGTGGGATTGGTTGATGGTGTAACTGTAGTTGTAGTGAACTCTGTAGTGGGATTGGTTGATGGTGTAACTGTAGTTGTAGTGAACTCTGTAGTGGGATTGGTTGATGGTGTAACTGTAGCTGTAGTGAACTCTGTAGTGGGATTGGTTGATGGTGTAACTGTAGTTGTAGTGAACTCTGTAGTGGGATTGGTTGATGGTGTAACTGTAGCTGTAGTGAACTCTGTAGTGGGATTGGTTGATGGTGTAACTGTAGTTGTAGTGAACTCTGTAGTGGGATTGGTTGATGGTGTAACTGTAGCTGTAGTGAACTCTGTAGTGGGATTGGTTGATGGTGTAACTGTAGCTGTAGTGAACTCTGTAGTGGGATTGGTTGATGGTGTAACTGTAGCTGTAGTGAACTCTGTAGTGGGATTGGTTGATGGTGTAACTGTAGCTGTAGTGAACATCTGTAGTGGGATTGGTTGATGGTGTAACTGTAGCTGTAGTGAACTCTGTAGTGGGATTGGTTGATGGTGTAACTGTAGCTGTAGTGAACTCTGTAGTGGGATTGGTTGATGGTGTAACTGTAGTTGTAGTGAACTCTGTAGTGGGATTGGTTGATGGTGTAACTGTAGCTGTAGTGAACTCTGTAGTGGGATTGGTTGATGGTGTAACTGTAGCTGTAGTGAACTCTGTAGTGGGATTGGTTGATGGTGTAACTGTAGCTGTAGTGAACTCTGTAGTGGGATTGGTTGATGGTGTAACTGTAGTTGTAGTGAACTCTGTAGTGGGATTGGTTGATGGTGTAACTGTAGCTGTAGTGAACTCTGTAGTGGGATTGGTTGATGGTGTAACTGTAGCTGTAGTGAACTCTGTAGTGGGATTGGTTGATGGTGTAACTGTAGTGAACTCTGTAGTGGGATTGGTTGATGGTGTAACTGTAGCTGTAGTGAACTCTGTAGTGGGATTGGTTGATGGTGTAACTGTAGCTGTAGTGAACTCTGTAGTGGGATTGGTTGATGGTGTAACTGTAGCTGTAGTGAACTCTGTAGTGGGATTGGTTGATGGTGTAACTGTAGTTGTAGTGAACTCTGTAGTGGGATTGGTTGATGGTGTAACTGTAGCTGTAGTGAACTCTGTAGTGGGATTGGTTGATGGTGTAACTGTAGTTGTAGTGAACTCTGTAGTGGGATTGGTTGATGGTGTAACTGTAGTTGTAGTGAACTCTGTAGTGGGATTGGTTGATGGTGTAACTGTAGTTGTAGTGAACTCTGTAGTGGGATTGGTTGATGGTGTAACTGTAGCTGTAGTGAACTCTGTAGTGGGATTGGTTGATGGTGTAACTGTAGCTGTAGTGAACTCTGTAGTGGGATTGGTTGATGGTGTAACTGTAGTTGTAGTGAACTCTGTAGTGGGATTGGTTGATGGTGTAACTGTAGCTGTAGTGAACTCTGTAGTGGGATTGGTTGATGGTGTAACTGTAGTTGTAGTGAACTCTGTAGTGGGATTGGTTGATGGTGTAACTGTAGTTGTAGTGAACTCTGTAGTGGGATTGGTTGATGGTGTAACTGTAGTTGTAGTGAACTCTGTAGTGGGATTGGTTGATGGTGTAACTGTAGTTGTAGTGAACTCTGTAGTGGGATTGGTTGATGGTGTAACTGTAGCTGTAGTGAACTCTGTAGTGGGATTGGTTGATGGTGTAACTGTAGTTGTAGTGAACTCTGTAGTGGGATTGGTTGATGGTGTAACTGTAGCTGTAGTGAACTCTGTAGTGGGATTGGTTGATGGTGTAACTGTAGTTGTAGTGAACTCTGTAGTGGGATTGGTTGATGGTGTAACTGTAGTTGCAGTGAACTCTGTAGTGGGATTGGTTGATGGTGTAACTGTAGTTGTAGTGAACTCTGTAGTGGGATTGGTTGATGGTGTAACTGTAGCTGTAGTGAACTCTGTAGTGGGATTGGTTGATGGTGTAACTGTAGTTGTAGTGAACTCTGTAGTGGGATTGGTTGATGGTGTAACTGTAGCTGTAGTGAACTCTGTAGTGGGATTGGTTGATGGTGTAACTGTAGTTGTAGTGAACTCTGTAGTGGGATTGGTTGATGGTGTAACTGTAGTTGTAGTGAACTCTGTAGTGGGATTGGTTGATGGTGTAACTGTAGTGAACTCTGTAGTGGGATTGGTTGATGGTGTAACTGTAGTGAACTCTGTAGTGGGATTGGTTGATGGTGTAACTGTAGCTGTAGTGAACTCTGTAGTGGGATTGGTTGATGGTGTAACTGTAGCTGTAGTGAACTCTGTAGTGGGATTGGTTGATGGTGTAACTGTAGTTGTAGTGAACTCTGTAGTGGGATTGGTTGATGGTGTAACTGTAGCTGTAGTGAACTCTGTAGTGGGATTGGTTGATGGTGTAACTGTAGCTGTAGTGAACTCTGTAGTGGGATTGGTTGATGGTGTAACTGTAGTTGTAGTGAACTCTGTAGTGGGATTGGTTGATGGTGTAACTGTAGTTGTAGTGAACTCTGTAGTGGGATTGGTTGATGGTGTAACTGTAGTTGTAGTGAACTCTGTAGTGGGATTGGTTGATGGTGTAACTGTAGTTGTAGTGAACTCTGTAGTGGGATTGGTTGATGGTGTAACTGTAGTTGTAGTGAACTCTGTAGTGGGATTGGTTGATGGTGTAACTGTAGTTGTAGTGAACTCTGTAGTGGGATTGGTTGATGGTGTAACTGTAGCTGTAGTGAACTCTGTAGTGGGATTGGTTGATGGTGTAACTGTAGCTGTAGTGAACTCTGTAGTGGGATTGGTTGATGGTGTAACTGTAGTTGTAGTGAACTCTGTAGTGGGATTGGTTGATGGTGTAACTGTAGTTGTAGTGAACTCTGTAGTGGGATTGGTTGATGGTGTAACTGTAGTTGTAGTGAACTCTGTAGTGGGATTGGTTGATGGTGTAACTGTAGTTGTAGTGAACTCTGTAGTGGGATTGGTTGATGGTGTAACTGTAGTTGTAGTGAACTCTGTAGTGGGATTGGTTGATGGTGTAACTGTAGTTGTAGTGAACTCTGTAGTGGGATTGGTTGATGGTGTAACTGTAGCTGTAGTGAACTCTGTAGTGGGATTGGTTGATGGTGTAACTGTAGCTGTAGTGAACTCTGTAGTGGGATTGGTTGATGGTGTAACTGTAGTGAACTCTGTAGTGGGATTGGTTGATGGTGTAACTGTAGTGAACTCTGTAGTGGGATTGGTTGATGGTGTAACTGTAGCTGTAGTGAACTCTGTAGTGGGATTGGTTGATGGTGTAACTGTAGTTGTAGTGAACTCTGTAGTGGGATTGGTTGATGGTGTAACTGTAGTTGTAGTGAACTCTGTAGTGGGATTGGTTGATGGTGTAACTGTAGTTGTAGTGAACTCTGTAGTGGGATTGGTTGATGGTGTAACTGTAGCTGTAGTGAACTCTGTAGTGGGATTGGTTGATGGTGTAACTGTAGTGAACTCTGTAGTGGGATTGGTTGATGGTGTAACTGTAGCTGTAGTGAACTCTGTAGTGGGATTGGTTGATGGTGTAACTGTAGCTGTAGTGAACTCTGTAGTGGGATTGGTTGATGGTGTAACTGTAGCTGTAGTGAACTCTGTAGTGGGATTGGTTGATGGTGTAACTGTAGCTGTAGTGAACTCTGTAGTGGGATTGGTTGATGGTGTAACTGTAGTTGTAGTGAACTCTGTAGTGGGATTGGTTGATGGTGTAACTGTAGCTGTAGTGAACTCTGTAGTGGGATTGGTTGATGGTGTAACTGTAGTTGTAGTGAACTCTGTAGTGGGATTGGTTGATGGTGTAACTGTAGCTGTAGTGAACTCTGTAGTGGGATTGGTTGATGGTGTAACTGTAGCTGTAGTGAACTCTGTAGTGGGATTGGTTGATGGTGTAACTGTAGTTGTAGTGAACTCTGTAGTGGGATTGGTTGATGGTGTAACTGTAGTGAACTCTGTAGTGGGATTGGTTGATGGTGTAACTGTAGTTGTAGTGAACTCTGTAGTGGGATTGGTTGATGGTGTAACTGTAGTGAACTCTGTAGTGGGATTGGTTGATGGTGTAACTGTAGCTGTAGTGAACTCTGTAGTGGGATTGGTTGATGGTGTAACTGTAGCTGTAGTGAACTCTGTAGTGGGATTGGTTGATGGTGTAACTGTAGCTGTAGTGAACTCTGTAGTGGGATTGGTTGATGGTGTAACTGTAGCTGTAGTGAACTCTGTAGTGGGATTGGTTGATGGTGTAACTGTAGTGAACTCTGTAGTGGGATTGGTTGATGGTGTAACTGTAGCTGTAGTGAACTCTGTAGTGGGATTGGTTGATGGTGTAACTGTAGCTGTAGTGAACTCTGTAGTGGGATTGGTTGATGGTGTAACTGTAGTTGTAGTGAACTCTGTAGTGGGATTGGTTGATGGTGTAACTGTAGCTGTAGTGAACTCTGTAGTGGGATTGGTTGATGGTGTAACTGTAGCTGTAGTGAACTCTGTAGTGGGATTGGTTGATGGTGTAACTGTAGCTGTAGTGAACTCTGTAGTGGGATTGGTTGATGGTGTAACTGTAGCTGTAGTGAACTCTGTAGTGGGATTGGTTGATGGTGTAACTGTAGCTGTAGTGAACTCTGTAGTGGGATTGGTTGATGGTGTAAATGTAGTTGTACTGAACTCTGTAGTGGGATTGGTTGATGGTGTAACTATGATTCTAAGGAAATCTGTGATGGGATTGGTTGATGGTGTAACTGTAGCTGTAGTAAACTCTGTAGTGGGATTGGTTGATGGTGTAACTGTAGCTGTAGTGAACTCTGTAGTGGGATTGGTTGATGGTGTAACTGTAGCTGTAGTGAACTCTGTAGTGGGATTGGTTGATGGTGTAACTGTAGCTGTAGTGAACTCTGTAGTGGGATTGGTTGATGGTGTAACTGTAGCTGTAGTGAACTCTGTAGTGGGATTGGTTGATGGTGTAACTGTAGTTGTAGTGAACTCTGTAGTGGGATTGGTTGATGGTGTAACTGTAGTTGTAGTGAACTCTGTAGTGGGATTGGTTGATGGTGTAACTGTAGCTGTAGTGAACTCTGTAGTGGGATTGGTTGATGGTGTAACTGTAGCTGTAGTGAACTCTGTAGTGGGATTGGTTGATGGTGTAACTGTAGCTGTAGTGAACTCTGTAGTGGGATTGGTTGATGGTGTAACTGTAGCTGTAGTGAACTCTGTAGTGGGATTGGTTGATGGTGTAACTGTAGTTGTAGTGAACTCTGTAGTGGGATTGGTTGATGGTGTAACTGTAGCTGTAGTGAACTCTGTAGTGGGATTGGTTGATGGTGTAACTGTAGTTGTAGTGAACTCTGTAGTGGGATTGGTTGATGGTGTAACTGTAGTTGTAGTGAACTCTGTAGTGGGATTGGTTGATGGTGTAACTGTAGTTGTAGTGAACTCTGTAGTGGGATTGGTTGATGGTGTAACTGTAGCTGTAGTGAACTCTGTAGTGGGATTGGTTGATGGTGTAACTGTAGCTGTAGTGAACTCTGTAGTGGGATTGGTTGATGGTGTAACTGTAGCTGTAGTGAACTCTGTAGTGGGATTGGTTGATGGTGTAACTGTAGTTGTAGTGAACTCTGTAGTGGGATTGGTTGATGGTGTAACTGTAGTTGTAGTGAACTCTGTAGTGGGATTGGTTGATGGTGTAACTGTAGTTGTAGTGAACTCTGTAGTGGGATTGGTTGATGGTGTAACTGTAGTTGTAGTGAACTCTGTAGTGGGATTGGTTGATGGTGTAACTGTAGTTGTAGTGAACTCTGTAGTGGGATTGGTTGATGGTGTAACTGTAGTTGTAGTGAACTCTGTAGTGGGATTGGTTGATGGTGTAACTGTAGTTGTAGTGACATCTGTCGTGGGATTGGTTGATGGTGTAACTGTAGTTGTAGTGAACTCTGTAGTGGGATTGGTTGATGGTGTAACTGTAGTTGTAGTGAACTCTGTAGTGGGATTGGTTGATGGTGTAACTGTAGTTGTAGTGAACTCTGTAGTGGGATTGGTTGATGGTGTAACTGTAGTTGTAGTGAACTCTGTAGTGGGATTGGTTGATGGTGTAACTGTAGTTGTAGTGAACTCTGTAGTGGGATTGGTTGATGGTGTAACTGTAGTTGTAGTGAACTCTGTAGTGGGATTGGTTGATGGTGTAACTGTAGTTGTAGTGAACTCTGTAGTGGGATTGGTTGATGGTGTAACTGTAGTTGTAGTGAACTCTGTAGTGGGATTGGTTGATGGTGTAACTGTAGTTGTAGTGAACTCTGTAGTGGGATTGGTTGATGGTGTAACTGTAGTTGTAGTGAACTCTGTAGTGGGATTGGTTGATGGTGTAACTGTAGTAAACTCCGTAGTGGGATTGGTTGATGGTGTAACTGTAGTTGTAGTGAACTCTGTAGTGGGATTGGTTGATGGTGTAACTGTAGTTGTAGTGAACTCTGTAGTGGGATTGGTTGATGGTGTAACTGTAGTTGTAGTGAACTCTGTAGTGGGATTGGTTGATGGTGTAACTGTAGTTGTAGTGAACTCTGTAGTGGGATTGGTTGATGGTGTAACTGTAGTTGTAGTGAACTCTGTAGTGGGATTGGTTGATGGTGTAACTGTAGCTGTAGTGAACTCTGTAGTGGGATTGGTTGATGGTGTAACTGTAGTTGTAGTGAACTCTGTAGTGGGATTGGTTGATGGTGTAACTGTAGTTGTAGTGAACTCTGTAGTGGGATTGGTTGATGGTGTAACTGTAGTTGTAGTGAACTCTGTAGTGGGATTGGTTGATGGTGTAACTGTAGTTGTAGTGAACTCTGTAGTGGGATTGGTTGATGGTGTAACTGTAGTTGTAGTGAACTCTGTAGTGGGATTGGTTGATGGTGTAACTGTAGTTGTAGTGAACTCTGTAGTGGGATTGGTTGATGGTGTAACTGTAGTTGTAGTGAACTCTGTAGTGGGATTGGTTGATGGTGTAACTGTAGTTGTAGTGAACTCTGTAGTGGGATTGGTTGATGGTGTAACTGTAGTTGTAGTGAACTCTGTAGTGGGATTGGTTGATGGTGTAACTGTAGTTGTAGTGAACTCTGTAGTGGGATTGGTTGATGGTGTAACTGTAGTTGTAGTGAACTCTGTAGTGGGATTGGTTGATGGTGTAACTGTAGTTGTAGTGAACTCTGTAGTGGGATTGGTTGATGGTGTAACTGTAGTTGTAGTGAACTCTGTAGTGGGATTGGTTGATGGTGTAACTGTAGTTGTAGTGAACTCTGTAGTGGGATTGGTTGATGGTGTAACTGTAGTTGTAGTGAACTCTGTAGTGGGATTGGTTGATGGTGTAACTGTAGTTGTAGTGAACTCTGTAGTGGGATTGGTTGATGGTGTAACTGTAGTTGTAGTGAACTCTGTAGTGGGATTGGTTGATGGTGTAACTGTAGTTGTAGTGAACTCTGTAGTGGGATTGGTTGATGGTGTAACTGTAGTTGTAGTGAACTCTGTAGTGGGATTGGTTGATGGTGTAACTGTAGTTGTAGTGAACTCTGTAGTGGGATTGGTTGATGGTGTAACTGTAGTTGTAGTGAACTCTGTAGTGGGATTGGTTGATGGTGTAACTGTAGTTGTAGTGAACTCTGTAGTGGGATTGGTTGATGGTGTAACTGTAGTTGTAGTGAACTCTGTAGTGGGATTGGTTGATGGTGTAACTGTAGTTGTAGTGAACTCTGTAGTGGGATTGGTTGATGGTGTAACTGTAGTTGTAGTGAACTCTGTAGTGGGATTGGTTGATGGTGTAACTGTAGTTGTAGTGAACTCTGTAGTGGGATTGGTTGATGGTGTAACTGTAGTTGTAGTGAACTCTGTAGTGGGATTGGTTGATGGTGTAACTGTAGTTGTAGTGAACTCTGTAGTGGGATTGGTTGATGGTGTAACTGTAGTTGTAGTGAACTCTGTAGTGGGATTGGTTGATGGTGTAACTGTAGTGAACTCTGTAGTGGGATTGGTTGATGGTGTAACTGTAGCTGTAGTGAACTCTGTAGTGGGATTGGTTGATGGTGTAACTGTAGTTGTAGTGAACTCTGTAGTGGGATTGGTTGATGGTGTAACTGTAGTGAACTCTGTAGTGGGATTGGTTGATGGTGTAACTGTAGTGAACTCTGTAGTGGGATTGGTTGATGGTGTAACTGTAGTAAACTCCGTAGTGGGATTGGTTGATGGTGTAGCTGTAGTGAACTCTGTGGTGGGATTGGTTGATGGTGTAGCTGTAGTGAACTCTGTGGTGGGATTGGTTGATGGTGTAACTGTAGCTGTAGTGAACTCTGTAGTGGGATTGGTTGATGGTGTAACTGTAGTTGGAGTGACATCTGTCATGGGATTGGTTGATGGTGTAACTGTAGTGAACTCTGTAGTGGGATTGGTTGATGGTGTAACTGTAGTTGTAGTGAACTCCGTAGTGGGATTGGTTGATGGTGTAACTGTAGTGAACTCTGTAGTGGGATTGGTTGATGGTGTAAATGGAGTTGTAGTGAACTCTGTAGTGGGATTGGTTGATGGTGTAAATGTAGTTGTACTGAACTCTGTAGTGGGATTGGTTGACGGTGTAAATGTAGCTGTAGTGAACTCTGTGGTGGAGTTGGTTGATGGTGTAACTGTATTTGTAGTGAACTCTGTAGTGGGATTGGTTGATGGTGTAGCTGTAGTGAACTCTGTGGTGGAGTTGGTTGATGGTGTAACTGTATTAGTAGTGAACTCTGTGGTGGGGTTGGTTGATGGTGTAACTGTATTTGTAGTGAACTCTGTGGTGGGATTGGTTGATGGTGTAACTGTATTTGTAGTGAACTCTGTGGTGGGATTGGTTGATGGTGTAGCTGTAGTGAACTCTGTGGTGGAGTTGGTTGATGGTGTAACTGTATTTGTAGTGAACTCTGTGGTGGGGTTGGTTGATGGTGTAACTGTATTTGTAGTGAACTCTGTGGTGGGGTTGGTTGATGGTGTAACTGTATTTGTAGTGAACTCTGTGGTGGGGTTGGTTGATGGTGTAACTGTCGTGGGAGGCTCTGTGGGGCAGCTGTCCTTTAGAAGCACAGCAAGGTTCTCATTTGCTTCACTAAAAAGAAACACGTAGAGAAACAGTGTATGAAGTAAAATACTTGGAGGACAGCGCCTTGAATATTAGAGATGCTCAAAGAACAAAGAAGCCATTAGGATAAAAATATTTAAATATATTATTCAGTATGAACTCTCTCAAATAAGATCAAATGCATCTTTTGTTCAACCCATGCTAGCAGCTACTCTCCTTAGTGATTTACATTTCCCTCAGACTGACTCATCCATCAACAGTTCCGTATTTGAGTTCCTGAATTCCCAAAAATAACGATAAACATGATCAGAGACTTTATTTCTCTTGTGCCCAACATGCGCGACAATAAATACGCCCCAAAAGGCCACCGCCAGAGTAAAGTGTTTCTCCTTTACCATTTAAGCAGAGTGGGGTCAGCTTGGCACACATCAGAGGTCACCAGGTCACTGTCAACCCAGGTCAGGTTGGATGCCAACAGAGTACTGACAGCCGAACCAGGAGGACCACATACCACTGAGGACCCAACAATAACACATTTACAAAATATATGTTTCAATATAATAGAGCTTTAAAATAAATAGAAAAACGATGAACCTGGACACTTACCCATGCGGGTCAGAGGCCTTTCATTTGTTATGTCACTGTGGCTGTTAATGACTCGTTGGAGAAGTTCGGTCAGGGAGCATCCATTGACAGGTGCAGACATCTCCAGTATCACCATGCAGTTGTACAACCTAGAGACCAGCAGCAAAAAGGGTTTAAAATAATAATAATCCACCTTCAGATACATGTATTGATCATCAAATACATTGTAATAACTAGAACGGGCACTCGGTAGAGCGTATACCTTCGCATATCACAAGATTGGGCATTGAATTAATTTCTATACAATTGGCATTAGTTGCATGCCAATTGTATAGAAATTGAACGCGCTATGGTAAAAAGAAGATTTTGACCTTGTCATGCCCTTGACCTTGACCTTTGACCCGATCGATCCCCAAATCTAATCAAAGGGTCCCCGGATAATAACCAATCATCCCACCAAATTTCATGCGATTCGGTTTAATACTTTTTAAGTTATGCGAGTAACACGCATACAAATAAATTCATAAATACACGGCGATCAAAACATTACCTTCCGCATTTTCAATGCGACGGTAATAAGGAACGTAAAGGTATATAGTGACTGCTTTCAACATGGTTTGTTTGATAAGCTATTCTTTATGTGCAGATAATGTGTACACAATAGAAAAAAACCATCTCTGTACCTCTCTTGTGTCCCGTGGCATACCAGATGAACATGCTGTATGAATAAAGTTATGATAATGCATGATTAACAGCTCTTGATCAACGTGAGGAGAAGGACTTTAGTCAGTACCAATCTTTTATCTGTTGTAAGATTTACCTTGTAGCGGCTTAAAATTAGTCGGCACTCTGACCTGGGAAAAAAAATTGTTCACATTGTTTAATTTCCGATGGTCAACACGAATAAACTGTAAGTGATTCAAACGGGATGGAGACTTACTCTGGCAGAGGGTTACACTTGCTGGTTAGACTACGTCTAGACAACTGGTAAAAGGATTAGAGGTCAGTACATATCATGTCATATACATTTGGAAATATTGTTAAATCATACTGTGCTGTACATACCAATGCTTTTATTTGTTCTTCATCAACAGAGGCACTGTTGATATTGATTTTCATGGCAAAAAACTGGCCTGAAGAGAAAAAAAAAGTCAATTTGGTTTAAGACAAACTTCTCACACACCTTCTGAGAAATTGTATGTTCTAGCTAAAAAACACAAGGTAATTCATGTTAGCTTAGATTAGCAAGACTATTGAGCCAGGCTAGCTAAACTGTTGATATGTTTTCCCTCTATTATTGCCAAATTATTTTAACTGACTACTTTACTGCACTTTGTGACACTTTGTCTGTGCAATATAAATAAACGTTACTTACTTACTTACACACCATTTCCCGTTGTTCCAGTTTTGGTGCTAAGCTAATGCTAACCGTCTGGCTGTAGTGTCATATTTAGCAAACACGCATTAGTTTGGAATCAAACTTCACATCTAACTCCCAAACGGTGTCCAATTGTGTGTTTAAAGTGTGTAATACATGACACGCTCGCAGTACAAACACATGCAGTCAGAGGGAGACTAAGTATTCTGGCGGTTTTCTTACCTGCGGAGCTACAGAAAGCGTCGCAGTCGCAATACCGAGGCACGTCGCCTGAAGGAACAGATGGAACACAGTTACAGCAACAAAGGCAGCGGTGAGTTCTGGAGAAGTTTAATGTGAGTCTGTGGTTTTGTGATACTCACTGCTGCAGGAGTCAGTCTGAAGTTCCAGAGCCAGGTGAGAGTTGGGCTCAATGCGGGAGCTAAGTGAATAATCACGGATAAGATACAGAGTGTACACTACCGTTCAAAAGTTTGGGGTCACCCAGACAATTTTGTGTCTTCCATGAAAAATCACACTTTTATTTATCAAATGAAGATAAAATGTAGTCAAGACATTGACAAGGTTAGAAATAATGATTAATATTTGAAGTATTAATTTTGTTCTACAAACTTCAAGCTCAAAGGAAGGCCAGTTGTATAGCTTATAGCACCAGCATAACTGTTTTCAGCTGTGCTAACATAATTGCACAAGGGTTTTCTAATCATCCATTAGTCTTCTAAGGCGATTATCAAACACAATGTACCATTAGAACACTGGAGTGATAGTTGATGGAAATGGGCCTCTATACACCTATGGAGATATTTCATTAGAAACCAGACGTTCCCACCTAGAATAGTCATTTACCACATTAACAATGTAGAGAGTGTATTTTTGATTAATGTTATCTTTATTGAAAAAACAGTGCTTTTCTTTGAAAAATAAAGACATTTCTAAGTGACCCCAAACTTTTGAACGGTAGTGTACATATATACGTAAAGGTATTCACGC
The DNA here is from genome assembly GCF_029220125.1 of Pseudoliparis swirei. NCBI lineage: Eukaryota > Metazoa > Chordata > Actinopteri > Perciformes > Liparidae > Pseudoliparis > Pseudoliparis swirei. Next base: position 4,789,286 of record NC_079403.1, read on the forward strand.
TACCTGGGAAAAAAATTTAAGGTATTGCTTACCATGTAAGTGCAGAAGTTTTGTTTCCCTGGCAGATTTCATCCAGGGAGGACGAGGATGTACACCTCACAAACCCGCCACTAGAGGGCTCCACATCCCCACAAACATCTCGAGCTGACGTGGACAAAATCAATACGAGTTAGCTGTAGGAAAATAAATTCTTCTGGTTTTCTGTTACGGTTTGAGTTAGGCATGTAGTTATGAGTTGTGGTCTGGGGCAAGAGAATGGATAACGTCAACGGGGCATAAATACGAACGCTTGTGTGATTTTCTATCGTTTTTCACGTTTATTCTGATGCAATTTCTTTATGTCCTGGTTATTATAAATGCAGGCGTATCATCTATTTTATACTCTGCTGAGAAACATTTTTAAAAAATGTGGATTATATATTTGGATGTGTCAATAGATGGGTGTGCGGAAAATTCTGTTTTTGTGTTTTTTGGCAACAAATGAAAGAGGTAAATCAATTGATTGAAAATGGCCCACCAACTCTCTCCACCTCTGCCGTGACGCTCGCTCGGAGCAGTTGATCTCCGGCTTGCTGCAGTGCAGAGACGCCGGCGAGCTGCAGCTGACACGCCGAGACGGCGAGATGGAGCTGCAGCAGCACATCGCAGGTCGTTTGACTGGAAGCAAAGAACCACGGTGAGGAGGGGGGGGGGGGGGGAGTCGTGAACGCACAAGTCATCACAACAACGCCCGCTGACAAGCTGTTACCTTATGGCACGTTTTGCACTGCAGTTCACCTGCATCGTCTGCAGAGAGAGGGAGAGGGAGAGGGAGTCAGCCTGTCGTTGAAGGAGAGAATGTATTTCTGAAGTGAAAATGCTGTCTTCTCTTTCTGGGACGGACTGACCTGAATTTGTACATCGGCACGACAGAAGAATCCATCGGTGCCGTGGCAACTGAACGCATTCGACACCTGAGGGAAAGATGGAGAGTCAGAGGAAGACAAGATGATGCTGTGAGAAATGTAGAGCTCTGAACACACAACGTTTAGTTATTAAAACGGTGACCATTTTTTCCCCTGCTTTTAAAATATCAGCACGATCTGAACCGTTTGCATCCTAAAGGACCAAAGAATCAGACAAACAAAGGAACTGTGTGGATTTTTTATTTTATTTAATCCCTTAATTTTGTGCCTTGTTAGGTCAAATGTGTAAAATCAACCTTTTAAAATGTTGTCATGACTAACTGTTCATCTTTTCTCTTCTTGTTATGAGACGCCTTCGCTTGAATAACAAACTAAATCTTGACGATGACTCTTCTGCGGTGATCAAAAAACAAAATGACCTTAAATCTGCACCAATTTTGTAAAATTGATGAATTGTTTTGAGTAATTTTGTAAGAAGAAAAAAATCAAAATAATTTTTTGTTCCAGCTTGGTATTTACTTTTGGTGGTTTCCTTTAGTCTTCTACAATCATAAACTGAATGTGTTTGGGATTCACACAGCATTTATATGTTTGCACTTTATAGCCAGAGCTATTATTATAATTAATAAGAATATAATTGCCAGGTTGGATTCAGCTAATACAATTTCTTCACCTCTACCTGAGCCAAAATAACCGGTTTGCTGACTATTTCAGGGAACATTGTGGTTCTATTGATTGAGAACAATGAGAGCTGTGGTTCCTCTACAGCTCATCCCATTCAGAATTTAAACACCTTAAAACTCCTTTAAGGCTGGAAATCAAGCACCTGCAACTTGAAATCTATATTTAATTTTAAGGCCAATGTGCTGATTTAACAGAGAGAAAACACCTACTTTTACACAAATAGAAAATAAGATATGATGCACAGTTCAAATACTTTTAATCGGATTCTATTGTCTTCATCAAAAGCTCATGTGACGATAAACGATTGTTAAAATTCCAAAGCCAAATATACTTCAGGTGCATCATCAGGGTTGGAATGTCCCGCTATTACAAACGTGTAAGACTTGTTTGTGACACGTTGGCACCTATGGCTCGGAAGTGGAGGCACAATGGGCACGGTGGCAAAGGGAATGAGGAGAGCGCGGCACTCTCACCAAGTCGTGGACGTCTTGTTCGGTCTTGTCGCCGCCCGTGGCCGCCACGCTTATGGCCGTCCAATAGTAAGCACCTGCGGCAGGAAAGGAAGTTGTGAGCTCGTAAATATGGCGGAATAAAACACCGTGATTATTCTTTGACAAACGGTGGATGTTCTCTTACTTGTATTGGAGCAGAGTTCGCCGATGTTACATGTTACTGATGGGGACCCGTAAAGAAAAGGTGAAATTAGAAGACTTAAATTATATTTAATATTGGTTTTTTATTTTTATTTGCTGGCATTATTATATATCATAACCGTCCAAAATGATGAATTGAACCACGAAAAGTAGAACTTTGAATCATTTGCTGCGAACGAGATTCAGCCAAAACCAAATTGGGGCACAGTTACCGTAAGCATCATTCACCTGTGACCTCAGACCTCTGGGTGCTCTCGTTAGTGACAGGTGTTGCTTTGACAGGACTCAAGGTTGTTAAAGTCGCCTCTGGAAAAAAAGAAGAAGATGAGGGAAGAAGGATGACCAGTCATACGATGATTTGAAGATGATTAGAAGTCTTGTTTCATCGGATATTACTGTCTTGCTCACCAAATGAGAATAACTGTCCAAGTCCGATCGTGGGTGCTGAAACAGTGAATGAAAATTAAGGTTTTCTCTCTATCAAAGCAGTTTCTATATTAGAATATTAATTATGGTAAAAACACACTACAATTGTTCACCCGTTTCTTCTTTCTTACTGTAACTGTACTGATAATATTTTGTCGATGACTTTCTTGAAAAGCACATTTTGAAGTCTCGAAGCTAAATCGGTTCCATAAGGTCAAATAAAATAACCCAATAAACATTTAAAGGACCCTTTTCAATTGTAAACTGACTAACACATACACACAAAATTAATATTGTGCATTATCATCAATAAAGTATATAAATAAAACAATTAAAATAAACATTTAAAGGACACTCAAATGATATTTCCTTTCGTAAGTACTTCTCTTTACAAACAGGCACATACAAATACACCAATGCATTGAGACAAATGTACATGCATGGATGTGTGTGTGTGTCACGTGAATACACACCGTCGGTTACGCTTCTGTAAGCACGAGCCCGACCTCTCAAACGTCTGTTGTCTACAGGACACATGAAAAACATGCAACATTCAACATCCAGCATGCTCTAAGAACATGCACAACTACTGGGGGTTAGAAGTGGATTCATTCCATATGACACATTGGAAACATGCGGCGCTACAGTTTGCGTTAGCAAGAATTAAAGTCTCTTTAATTCATTGGAAACATGCGGCGCTACAATGTGCGTTAGCAAGAATTAAAGTCGCTTGAATTCATTGGGAACATGCAGCGTGACAGTTTGCGTTAGCAAGGATTAAAGTCTTAAATTCATTGGAAAAATTCAACGCTACAGTTTGTGTTAGCGTTAATTAAAGTATCTTAAATTTATTGGAAACATGCAGCGATACAGTATGTGTTAGCAAGAATTAAAGTCTCTTAGATTCATTGGGGACATGCAGCGCTCCAGTTTGCATTAGCAAGAACTTAAGTCTCTTAAATTCATCGGAAACATGTGGCGCTACAGTTTGCGTTAGCAAGAAGTTAAAGTCTCAAATTCATTGGGAACATGCAGCGCTACAGTTTGCGTTAGCAAGAACTAAAGTCTCAAATTCATTGGGAACATGCAGCGCTAGAGTTTGCGTTAGCAAGAACTAAAGTCTCAAATTCATTGGGAACATGCAGCGCTACAGTTTGCGTTAGCAAGAATTAAAATCTGTTAAATCCAGTGGGAAAATGGGGCGCTACAGTATGCGTTAGCAAGAACTAAAGTCTCAAATTCATTGGGAACATGCAGCGCTACAGTTTGCGTTAGCAAGGATTTAATTAGTCTCTTAAATTCATGAAATCCGTGGTAACAAATGTCAGAATAAGCTGTATTTTGTCATTGATGCAGTTAGTTAGTGAAAGTGTTTCATGTACAATATCCCCATCTTGAAAAGCCTCCGAAAGTAGAGATAAAGAGATTTTAAAAAAGAGCTAACGCGTGACCGTCTCACCACACAGGAGGGCGGGGTCTCTCCGTCTGGCCCGGGGACTGGTCACGCCCCAGGACCGAGCGTTCCAGCCAATCACGGTGCCGTCCTCGCAGGGGCCGTGGCGGGCGAGGTCGGCCCACATGCGGAACAGGTACAGCTCCACCTGCCCGCTCACCGCGGCTCCCCCCGGGGGCCGGTATCTGGGACGGCAGCCCAGCCACAGGGAGCCGGCGGGGGGGATGGCCCCAGCGATGACCGTCCTCTTCCCCACCGTTCTCCCGTCGACCTGAAACATTTACACGGTTTGTGTGTTTGTTTTGCTCAAACTGGTTTCCTGAATGACGAGAGTTCAAAAGTTTCGCCTCACGCAATTATGAGTTTTAGCAAATCTGAGAAGGTCACGTTTTTGTTGGAAAGAAACACCTTGGATGATCATATTGAGATTCATAAACTATTACCCCCCCTTTCTTTCCATTATAGCCGACTGTACATCCGAATAAAGAGATTAAAATATTGTGGATTCGGTGTCACCTTCACAAACAATGGCCTAAACTACACAAATAAGAGAAGAGTTGTAATAAACTGGTGTTTCCATTTGAGTTGTATCTATTGTCATTGATATAGCCTGCTGTAAAAATCTTTACTCGGCATAACTTCACGTACTTCGGTGAACCGGTCCAAATGGTATTTTAATAAGCTCTGCTATGTCTTTAACTCCCACAACCGCCCACATCATCCGGTATTTGTGCCATATAAAATTTCTGTCATGTCATGTACACAACCTAGTGTGTGCAGATACCGTGTACACTCCCCATGGCGGTGGCGGAACATAAAGTACAAATGCGAGGTACTTAAAACTACATTTCAGAACACATTGTACGTTTTGCGCCACTACATCTAACCACACCATTTTTTAAATTCAGGATATTTTTCCCCCTGAAGGGTTATTTGGGAGTTTTTCCTGGTCCGATGTGAGGATACAAATAAACTGAATTAAACTGAATTGAATTACCTGTAATAGAGTGTGGCAGCGTAACATTGACAAAACTCAGAATACTCCCATCTCCACGTACGAGTACACCAAGTATTACCTCCAGGCTGATGGAGTTGCCTGTCACGTCCCTCCTCAGACACACCCTGTGCCAGTGTTTCGGGGACAGCCGGATAGGGAACCGGTGTCGGACTCTCAGCAGCCACGCGTACAGGGCGTCGTCGTCCCCCTCCAGGCCCAGCTCGGGTCTGGGCGCGTGGGCCGAGCTGTAAGAGAAGGCCACCCAGGCCCCGGGGACGACCACGCGGATGTCCACGCACAAAGTCATCTGAAAGAGCCGCGGCATGGCGACGCCGTCCTGCAGCGTCCAGTGGTCCTCGCAGCCGTTTAGAACGGCCTTCGTGTCTCCCAGGAAATAACCGTCAGCTGGGAAGAAATACAGATTCACAGCCTTCACTGCACTGAACGGTTTGAATTCAACTTAAACTCAAAAGGCTTTTATTGTAAACACAATACATTCAACAGCTGCCTATGTAGACATACAGCAGATACTAAGCAACATTATAATTCATCCTGATAAAGATAAGTCACGTCTTTTTTGGCTCTGTCTCTTTAAATCGCTAAAGACTCCGTTCGTCGCCGACTTTATTCAGACGAAAGGTACAAAATTAGGATGAGAATTCCCTGCAGGTTCATTATTTACACCTTTTGCATTATGCCTTGTCATATAGTTAGAATAACATATTGATTCATGCCACTTCAAAGAAAAGGGTTTGGTTAGATAGTTATCGTTAGCCGGTGTAGTCGAGCCGCTGCACAATGTGCTAATAGCACAACCAACCGGTGTTAGATGACAAATCGGTTCATTTGTTTGTTTAGAAAATGTTTTTACGAGCAACAATATTAGTCCTGAACCGGATCGCCTTCATGCCTTATTGACTGCTACTCCACCTTGATAAGCTGACTGTACTCTCACTGATCCTAGATCTGATTCAACAGCTGCAGTGCAGGTCACAGGTGAGATCACCTGTCATCTAATCTTCACCCCTAAGCAGTTTTATAAAGCAAGAATATATTTATCTCGTGTTCCTTCTTTATTATTTTTTACAATTTTTTTCTTTTCTTTTTTAGACACAATAATAAAAAAGTTTTACAAATGAACAAAAAACACAACAAAATATAACGGAAAATTGTTTTAACCCTTGTGTTGCCTTAGGGTCATTTTTGAATCAATCATATTACACTCCCCGCCTTAGATATAATTGACCCCATTCCATGTTTAATAATGTGTTTGTTCTTTCAACACAAACAAACAAACAAAAGCCTCACACTCACACTTAAAAACAATATTTATTTAATAATTCTGGAGGTTTTAATTGCTGGCGTCAAATTGAATTGAACCCAAAAAATATGTAGTAAAAATAAAAAAGGTAAAAGGAGGGTGAACAATTGAATGAATGACCCAAAAAAAAAGAGGAAAAAAATATAATATTGATTAATAAAATGACCGTCCAAAATGAGTTAAAAATGAATAAAAACAAAACATTTTGTCCACAGAAGAAAAAAAAGACAAAAAAATGAATGACAAATTCACCTTGTATGTGTACTATCAGATCAAATGTGGACTACAGGGCCACCAAACCGCTCAGCGATGCTTTGGGTTCATGACTCACGCACTTGGGTACAACAAAAGCCGACGAGATTACACTGTGGATTTGACCCATTGAGAAGTGTAACTCTCGGGTAATAATCAATTGGAAACACTAATTGACGTTTACCAATCCCTTGCATGTGTTGTGAACATGTCTTGATAACTCATCCCAAGCTTAAATAAAGCTCAATTAAAAAGCCTCTCTCCATTACCAGGCAATGATCAGGACCCAATTATTTAATTTGTGCCTACGAATTAATCATAAAGTGGTGGTAACGATTCAATTAAATTTAAGGAAGGAATCACATCTGTCGTGAACTGTTGCTAGGCAAAAACCGTGGCCCTCGATGTATTTTTCTTCTTCTCCCGGGTTACCTTTGGGTGGAGTGGCTGACAACAGGAGAAGCCAGATGACGAGAAAGAAGTTCTGCCTCCATCTCCACCTCCACCTTCCGTCGAAGCAAAGGTCATGCATCTTCCTGGAAACACAAGGCGACATCACAATAAATCTTCCTCTTCCTCTTTGGGTTTTATTGAGGGCGTGTTTACGCCCGCGCTCTTTTTTTGTGTGTCAGCCGCTTCGCTATCACTCGATTAAAACATATTCAAATTGCGGTTCCTCCCTCATGGGGTCAGATCAGCCTCAATAATTGCAAATGCACACAGAACAATTCACAAATTAATTAGACTCACAAATGCACACAGAAGGATTCACAAATACATTCCAATGCACACATGAATAAATTACGATTTGTTTGTTTGTGGATCGCTCCACATTTGTTTGTGGGTTTTTGAGACTCCCCAGCCTAGCTCGATTCGCGAATGCTATAGAGCAGGGGTGTCAAACTCATCTTCACCGTGGGCCACATCATGGCTGCCCTCTTAAAGGGCCGGTGTAACTGAAACATAAAAATATATAAACTACTCAAATGTATTGTTAAATAACTCTCTTTGCATTTGATTATTGTTTATTTGGGTGTTGACATATTGCACAAAAGAAAATGTCTCTAATATTACAACATGAATCCATTTAATTTGAAACCTTCAAAATAAAAGCACGGGACATTTTTCTTCAATTTTGTTAAGAAAAGGTGATCACGTGTCTTTAAAGCCGCCAGGGCCACATAAAACGATGCGGCGGGCCGGATTTGGTCCGCGGGCCTTGTGTTTGACCAATCACTTGATTTCTTCCTTCGCGCCTTAGAGGGGGCGGGGCTTATCTCTGCGGCTTTTCTCCAGTTGTCTTTTCCGCCATTCAACAAGGAAGAAATAACCACTATTTCTGCTTTACATCTAACGCCCTCGTGTTTGAGTCTCTGATCTGACCCCATATTTCCTTTTCCTGGTCCGCGTTCATTGTTTCAGCCGTGGGATTTCACCCACAACGATCCTTTCCGGCGCGGTAAACCAAATCGGTTTAATAACGCGCGCGGCTTTTGTCTCCGCTCACGGATTGGCTCCAGGGCGGCGGGTTTGGGTTTCACCACGCCGCATTCAGGCCTCCATACAGGCTGCGGGTTATGGTTGCGTGTGTGGCGTCTGTAGGATGTCGATGGACTACACCTCACTTTCTGCTTTAAAAAAAAACCCGGAGCTGAAACAGTATCCGGCTTCAAAACGTAAAGTACTTTGTTACACAATGGCTCCGATGTCCAAATTCATAGAATTAGATGGAAGAAAATACTGATAGTTCGACCTCTTTTTTCACCCCCGTTCATGAAGCAGCTTCAATTCGTGGTCATTGCATCATCTTATGAGAGACGTTGTTCGGAAAAAAGGCTTATTTACACATCAAGGAGACTGAAATCAACATTATTATTAATTTCTTAAGATAGATAGATAGATAGATAGATAGATATATACTTTATTAATCCCCAAGGGGAAATTTGTCGAGTCAGTAGCAGCAACACACAAGAATAAAAAACCAAAACACAAAATATAAGAAGGGTTAGGGTGATCTGGCAAGAGGTGAACTGTTGTAGAGCCTCATAGCCGTCGGCAGGAATGTTCTCCTGTATCTGTCCTTGTGGCAGCGGAGCGTGAGGAGACGTCTGGAGAAAGAACTCCTCTGTCCCTGTAGGAGGTGGTGGAGAGGGTGGTCCGGGTTGTCCAATATGGACACCAGTTTCTTCAACGTCCTCCTCTCCACCACCTGTTCCAGGTGCTCCAGCTGGCAGCCGATGATGGAGCCAGCCTTCCTAACCAGTTTGTTAAGGCGGCTGGGGTCACCGGCTCGATGCTGCTCCCCAGCAGACAATGGCAAAGTGCAGCACACTGGCCACAACCGACTGGTAGAACAACTCCAACATCTTGCTGCACACGTTGAAGGATCAAGCTTTCTCAGGAAAAAAGAGTCGACTCATCCCTTCTTGTACACAGCGTTGATGTTGGCCTTCCAGTTCAGTCGGCTGTCGATGGGCGCCAGGTACTTGTACTCCTCCACCATGTCCACGTCCACTCCCAGGACACTCAGAGGTGTAGGAGCTGTCGCCTTCCTCCTGAAGTCCACCACCATCTCTCTGGTCTTGGCCACGTTCAGCCGCAGGTGGTTCTCATCGGCCCACTTTACAAAGTCACTCACCACTGCCCTGTACTCCTCCTCCCGTCCATCCCTAATACACCCGACCACTGCAGAATCATCAGAGTACTTCTGCAGATGGCATGACTCCGTGTTGTACTGGAAGTCACTGGTGTACAGGGTGAAGAGGAAGGAGACAGAACAGTTCCTGTGGGCTCAACATCACTGACCACCGTTCCAGACAGCACACGCCCCATTCTGACAAACTGTGGTCTGCCTGTGAGGTAGTCAGTGATCCAGGAGATGGTGGACGCGTCCACACGGCCACGCAGCTTCTCACTCAGCAGCAGTGGCTGGATGGTGTTAAATGCACTGGAGAAGTCAAAGAAAGTGACTCTCACAGAGACACCGGTTCCATCCAGGTGCGACTGAGCTCGTTGCAGCAGGTAGATGATGGCGTCGTCCACTCCCACATGAGGCTGGTAAGCAAATTGCAGAGGGTCCAACGATGATTTCACCTGCACTAGAGTCCAGTATTCCCTCTCCTTTCAGCTCCGTTTGGGTCTCCTGAGGGAAATATCTAGCTTTTCAGCCCCTGAAGCGTCCGCTTTGTGGCTAACTATGATTATTTGGGGCTAGAAAACACCAAACATTCATCTTAAAGACGCTAAAAACCTCAAAAATGAGGGGAAATACGCAGTCGGGTGATAATAGATGTTTCGGATCATTCCTTTCTTTCAAGTGACACGTCATCTCGTGATCTATTAATATCATAAACACATAATTAGTGTTAAATCTGATCGCCTTGATGTCCTCTAACTTCACTGAATACAGTCTAGTGGTCAAAATAAAAACACAAAACACTTCCTGAACCAAAGTTAAGACGCATTAAATCAAGACGTCTTTGTATCTCGTCAATAATGCTTGATTTTGTTGTACATGTTTATCATTGCTGCATATATAATATATTAATACATAGCATACATTGTGAGTTACATGCAATTAAATGTGCTATTTAGATATATTCTGCGAGGCGATGAAGTCCGTGAGAAGCTTTCTCTATCGCATACAGACTACTTGTTCCTGTCCCGTGTCCTAGATTATAATTCTAACCTCGCACACTCAAAGAAATGACTCATTGGATGAACTCAATTAAATTGTTGGCAGGTTTTCCATCCAATAATTATATGCAACTCCAACTCAAATTTAGCACCTAAATAAATCTAATAAATGAAAGTATTCCTACATTTTGTGTTACACCCATTAAATATAAATATCTATTTTTGTAATTGATTTATTTTAATGTATCAAACAATATTTAAATGTGTCACCTCGAAGAAGGGCTTGAATCGTTTTTGTGAGTGTAACCTAAATAAATCTAATAAATGAAAGTATTCCTACATTTTGTGTTACACCCATTAAATATAAATATCTATTTTTGTAATTGATTTATTTTAATGTATCAAACAATATTTAAATGTGTCACCTCGAAGAAGGGCTTGAATCGTTTTTGTGAGTGTAACCTAAATAAATCTAATAAATGAAAGTATTCCTACATTTTGTGTTACACCCATTCAATATAAATATCTTCGTTTTGTAATTGATTTATTTAAATGTATCAAACAATATTTAAATGTGTCACCTCTAAGAAGGGCTTGAATCATTTTTTTGAGTGCACATGTGTACAAACATGTGACGCGCACATTGAAACACGCAAAGGTCACATTGCACGGCTCGATGTCACAGTGAAAACAAAGAAAAAAAGGGAGCGGCTTTCTTTAATCCTTATTGATAAAATGTCGATCTGCAGGTTTCGCCAGATGAAGATACCAGCACCAGCTTTATTTGCATAAAGTTTATGAGGATGTTTACGGCTCTAATAATGTAAAACAATGTGGTGAAAAATCTTGTGTTTATTTTTTAGAATTCTTTACTTTTCCCTGCAGTGTCACTTTGTTTTGTTCCCAGACTGATGGGATCGACAGAACACGGATTATTAATAATAAAGCGTTATAGTTCATAGTTTAGTGTTAACTTGACTCATAGTGTCGATTAGGATGGGATTATATCACATGTTGTGCATTATCAATATGTTGTGTATTATTAATAAGTTGTGTATTATCAATATGTTGTAGGGGACTCTGTTGGGAGCACATAATTCACAAGACTCGTAGCGTGGTGTTTTCTAAGGTCGACCTGGTTCGGGGTTCTCATCAAGTGCCCGTTCAACCTCTGGATATTCCCAAAACGGCACTGATCACACCTTTCGGCCTCTTTGAATTTTTGAGGATGCCGTTTGGCCTCAAAAATGCAGCACAGACTTTCCAGCGCCTCATGGACACTGTGCTTAGGGACCTGCCTTTTCTGTTTGTTTACCTGGACGACATCCTGGTTGCCAGTTCATCGAGGGCAGAGCACATGTCTCACCTGCGGATGTTGTTTGCTCGGCTCAACCAACACGGGTTGATCGTCAACCCGGCTAAGTGTCAGTTTGGGTTGACAACCATTGACTTCCTTGGACATCGCGTCACTAAAGACGGGGCCGTTCCCCTTCCAGCGAAGGTGGACGCGGTGGCTAACTTTCAGGAGTTTTTAGGAATGGTAAACTTTTACCATCGATTCATCCCCCGGGCAGCACAGTTGATGCGACCCCTTTTCGAAGCCCTGAAAGGCAAGACGGTCAAACAAGCGGTTGACTGGACAGAGGAGCGGGACCAGGCATTTGGGGATACCAAGACTGCTCTGGCTAGGGCAACGATGCCGGCACATCCCGCACCCAAGGCTCCGATCGCCATCGCCACTGACGCTTCAGATGTTGCAGTGGGCGCCGTGTACGAGCAGTGGGTGAAAGGGGCACGGCAACCACTCGGTTTTTTTAGTCGACAGCTGCGTCCTAACGAGAGAAAGTACAGCACTTTTGATCGGGAGCTCCTCGGCCTGTTTCTTGCCATTCGACATTTCCGGTTCCTGCTAGAGGCTCGACAGTTCACAGCTTTTGTGGATCACAAGCCATTGACATTCGCTATGCGTAAGACGGCTGAACCACGGTCAGGCCGCCAGCAGCGCCGGCTCTCCTTCATCTCCGAATTCACCACGGATGTTCAACATGTGGCAGGCAAACATAACCTGGTCGCAGACTGTTTATCAAGAGCTGTCGTGGGGCCGGTTCATTTGGGACTGGATTATGCGAAGATGGCGGAGGATCAAGTTTTCGGACCCAGGCGCTCAGGAATTGAGGACGGCAACAACGGGACTGCAATTGGAGGCGGTTCCATTCGGCGAAAATGGGACCACGCTCCTCGGCGACGTCTCCACTGGTCGGACACGACCGGTTATTCCCACCGGATGGAGACGGCAAGTGTTTGACACTATTCATGGTCTTTCGCACCCCGGCAAGAAGGCGAAGTTTGTCTGGCACGGCTTGACGAAAGATGTGCGAAAATGGGCAGGGACTTGTGTGGTGTGTCAACGTGCCAAGGTCCACCGCCACATAAAAGCCCCGTTGTCACAGTTCCAGAAAGGAGGTTCGAACATGTAAATGTGGATCTGGTGGGACCCCTTCCTCCGTCCCGAGGGTTCACACGCCTCCTCACCGCGGTGGACCGAACCACGCGTTGGCCAGAGGCCGTCCCGCTGTCATCGACGACATCGGAGGAGGCGGCTCGAGCGTTCATTGGGACTCGGGTCGCCAGGTTTGGGGCCCCAGCTGACGTTTCCTCGGACAGAGGCCCACAGTTCACGTCGGCGCTCTGGAACGCAGTAGCAGAAAGCCTGGGGGTGAAGCTCCACCGTACTGCTGCTCATCACCCACAGGCGAATGGGTTGTGCTCTCCGGGCCAGCCTCAAGGACGGGGGCTGGGTGGACAGGCTCCCATGGGTCATGCTGGGGCTCAGAACAGCCCCCAAGGAGGACCTTCAAGCTCCATCCGCCGAGTTGGTGTACGGCCAGCCGCTGCGGGTTCCTGGGGAGTTCATCCCCAAGGTCACAGACCCGTCCAGCCTAAAGACAGCGGAGTACGTCTTCATTCGCCAGGACGGCCGCCGTGGGCCCTTTAAACCGCCCCACGAAGGACCGTTTCGCATTCTAGAGGCCGGGGACAAAACCTTCAAAGTCGACGTTGGCGGTAAAGTGGAGCAGTTGTCGGTTGATCGCCTGAAACCAGCACAGCTCGACCTAGACCGGCCGGTCAGGTTGGCCGAACCCCCGCGGCGCGGGCGCCCTCCTATATTTCCACCACGCCGCTGCAAGGCCCAGAAGCTGCCGGCGACGGCCGCGCTGCCTCCAATTCCGGCTCCAGGAACAAGGAGTCGGGCAGGACGGTTGATTCGGGCCCCGAGACTATGAGGGTGTTTTTTTGTTTTCTTTAGTCTTGGTGAATTCTGGGGGGGCGTATGTAGGGGACTCTGTTGGGAGCACATAATTCACAAGACGAGTAGGGTGGTGTGCAGGATACGTGACCGGGTCCCTTTAAGAGCTGGGAGCGTAACCAGGGCAACGGGGTGGCGTCGAGGGGTTTAAAGGTCACGAGGTGTCAGTGTCACGGGGGAAATGTTTCGTGTGAGGAAATAAACGGCCACAGAGGTGTGCAGCCAAAGAAAGTGACTTTGTCCATATCGTTCATTCCCGCGCTCCTACATTATAATTCTAACCTCGCACATGTGTACAAACATGTGACGCGCACATTGAAACACGCAAAGGTCACATTGCACGGCTCGATGTCACGGTGAAAAAAAAGGGAACGGCTTTCTTGAATCCTTATTGATAAAATGTCGATCTGCAAGTTTCGCCAGATGAAGATTACAGCACCAGCTATATTTGCATAAAGTTTATGATGATGTTTACGGCTCTAATAATGTAAAAAATGTGGTGAAAAATCTTTTGTTTATTTTTTTGAATTCTTTACTTTTCCCTGCAGTGTCACTTTGTTTTGTTCCCAGACTGATGGGATCGACAGAACACGGATTATTAATAATAAAGTGTTATAGTTCATAGCTTAGTGTTAACTCGACTCATAGTGTCTATTAGGATGGGATTATATCACATGTTGTGCATTATTAATAAGTTGTGTATTATCAATATGTTGTGTATTATCAATATGTTGTGCATTATTAATAAGTTGTGTATTATCAATAAGTTCTGTATTATCAATATGTTGTGCATTATTAATAAGTTGTGTATTATCAATATGTTGTGTATTATTAATAATTTGTGTATTATCAATATGTTGTGCATTATTAATAAGTTGTGTATTATTAATAAATTGTGTATTATCAATATGTTGTGCATTATTAATAAATTGTGTATTATCAATATGTTGTGTATTATCAATATGTTGTGTATTATTAATAAATTGTGTATTATCAATATGTTGTGTATTATCCACAGGAGCCATATTGTTATTGTTATCGTCAATCTTAATCTCATTTTCCTAATCTGAAGCCAAGCAGCGTGAATAAACTTCAAATAGTTCTTTGAATCTTACGTGACATCTTCAGACTAAATATTTAAATCGCTGTCGAGTTTGTTTCTTACATTTTTGGTGTTCAAAAGTAAAAGATTAGTGAGAGGAATCTGTAGATCGCTTACCTGGCGCTTTTCAAAAGCATGTGTAGGTTCACGGGTGTGAAAGCATGCACATGTGCACACAGCCATTCATAATTCCCATAATATCAATAATCCATCAGTGATGAGTCCCAAAAAAACTTCTTCTTCTCTTCTGTTGCTTCCTCTCCTCTCCTCTATTTTCCTTTCCTTTGCCCTCGGTCGCTCTCCCTCTTATTTCCCTGTATGCACCTGTCTGTTACATAAGAGCATCGTCTGTAGCATCAGGTGTGTGTGTGGGTGAGTGTGTGTGTATGCGTGTGTGTGGGAGAGCGTGTGGAGGTGCGTCCAGGAAATCAGAATTGTTGATATGTGACAGCACACCAGGTATTGACACGCCTCCGGAGGAAGAGGAGGGCAGAGACCGGTAGACATAATAAACAATGTTGAGAAGTTTTCTTTCGATACATCACGTTTTTATTTATCAAGTTTTTATTTATGTTTTTATTGATCATGTTTTTATTTATAATGTATTTATTTATCATGTTTTGATTTACTATTTATTTATTTATCATGTTTTTATTTATCATGTTTTTATTGATCATGTTTTTATTTATAATGTATTTATTTATCATGTTTTTAATTACTATTTCTTTATTTATCATGTTTTTATTTATCATGTTTTTATTTATCATGTTTTTATTGATCATGTTTTTATTTATAATGTTTTTATTTATCATGTTTTTAATTACTATTTCTTTATTTATCATGTTTTTATTTATCATGTTTTTATTTATAATGTATTTATTTATCATGTTTTTATTTACTATTTCTTTATTTATCATGTTTTTATTTATCATGTTTTTTTTAATTTATATATAATTTATCTGTTTCTTTTTTTCTATCCCAGAACGAGAGGGCAGCAGCTGGTCTTACAGGATGCAGGTCCAGACAGTTCCTGGACCGGGTATTAGCCTTTATCTGGAGTGTGTGTGTGTGTGTGTGTGTGTGTGTGTGTGTGTGTGTGTGTGTGTGTGTGTGTGTGTGTGTGTGTGTGTGTGTGTGTATGCATGACTGTATAAAATGACGTGTGTTGCAGAAAATTGCAAAAACACTCCAAAATTACACAGCAGGCTCAAGAATGACATATTGGATTCATGTAGACAAACCAGTCGAACATCTTCTCTCTCTCTCTCTCTCTCTCTCTCTCTCTCTCTGACACACACACACACACACACACTGACGCTGTGAATTTGAGGAATGGCATCAGACGTCAGACGTAAAATGAACAAACAAAGACAGGAGCAGCCTCGGGGCGACAAGGCTCCTCCAATCGTACTGTCTTTAATGTGTGTGTGTGTGTGTGTGTCAGTGTGTGCGTGTTTTTGTGCGAGTGCGTATGTGTGTGCGTGTACGTGTGTCTGCGTGTGAATGTGTGCATGTGTGTTTTCGTCAGTGTTTGTGCGAGTGCGTGTGTGTGTGTGTGTGTGTACGTGTGTGTGTGTGTGTACGAGTGTGTACATGTGTGTGTGCATACGTGTGTGTGCATGTGTGTATGTATGTGTGTGTCTGCGTGTGTGTGTATGTGTGTGTCTGTGTGCGTGTGTGTCTGCATGTGTATGTGTGTGCATGTGCGTCTGTTTGTGTGTGTGTCTGCGTGTGTATGTGTGTGTGTGTGTGTGTGTGTGTGTGTGTGTATCTTAAACAGTGGTTC
This sequence comes from Pseudoliparis swirei, assembly GCF_029220125.1. Taxonomy (NCBI): domain Eukaryota; kingdom Metazoa; phylum Chordata; class Actinopteri; order Perciformes; family Liparidae; genus Pseudoliparis; species Pseudoliparis swirei. The sequence continues at coordinate 4,805,808 of NC_079403.1, forward strand.
TTAACTTTTTTTTAGCGGTGTACCTTGTGAAAAACATTTTTTCAGCCAAGTACCCTTAAACAGTGCAAAAAAAAGTTTAAAAAAAAGAAGAAGTAATAAACATCAGTATCTGATTGATTGGACTGTAGATTGTTGCATTGAACTCGTTCTGATGGTCATTATGAGTCTTGGGGTCAGGGAGGAGACTCCTGAGATCAGAGGAGAGGAGGAGGAGGAGGAGGAGGAGGAGGAGGAGGAGGAGGCCTCACCTAAATATGTGGAGGCGCAGGGGAGGCACTGCTCCAGAAGCTCTGTGTCCCAGGTCAGGGTGCTCCTGGTCAGGGTGCTCCTGCTTCACACAGCTGTGTGAGTGTGTGTGTGTGTGTGTGTGTGTGTGTGTGTGTGTGTGTGTGTGTGTGTGTGTGTGTGTGTGTGTGTGTGTGCTTCAATCACGACTCCATTGTTTAAGTGTCCAAGGTGGCAGTGAGTGGCAGGTGGTGTGTGCCGGGTTGGGTCAAACCATCCTCATATGGGAGGGACGCAGATTTTTTTGGGGATAATATTTTGAATAGCCTAATTAATACAAAATTAAGTTTATGAATTTACACTTATGTTTTATTGATTATTAATTAAATAAAAAATTTTAAGGATTTTTAAATGGATGCTTATTTTAAATATATATTTTTAAATCTCACGTACCCCCAGGGGTACCCGTACCCCCATTTGAGAAAACCACTGGCCTACTTAATATACAGTTATGTTTATGAACTTACATTTATGTTTCATTGATTCTTAATCAAATAACTATTATTGAAAGGATTTTTGAATAGATGCTAATTTTAAATATATTTTATAAGAATCTCACGTTCCCCCTGGAGTACCTTCACGTACCCCCAGGGGTACACGTACCCACATTTGAGAACCACTGGTCTCGGATAATGAAGTGGATGATTGGCCACCAGGGGGCGATAGAGACAGCGAGGTTTTATTTTCTTTATATTTGTCGGGCTTTGTTCACTTTTAGAAGAAACACAACATCGGATCAGTGGAGCTGCAGCGCACAACTGTGACGCAGCACTCCTGTGGAGAGTTGTCTTCTGTGTGTGTGTGTGTGTGTCAGTATGTGTTTGTGTGTCTGTGTGTGTCTGTCCTTGTCTGTCCTTGTGTGTGTCTGTCCTTGTCTGTCCCTGTGTGTGTGTGTGTGTGTGTGTGTGTGTGTGTGTGTCTTGTGTCAGTAGCCCTATGTGTTTGTGTGTCTGTGTGTGTGTCTGTCCTTGTGTGTGTCTGTCCTTGTGTGTGTGTGTGTGTGTCTGTCCTTGTGTGTGTGTGTGTGTGTGTGTGTGTGTGTCTTGTGTCAGTATGTATTTGTGTGTCTGTGTGTCTGTCCTTGTGTGTGTCTGTCCTTGTCTGTCCCTGTGTGTGTGTGTGTGTCTGTCCTTGTGTGTGTGTGTGTCCTTGTGTGTGTCTGTCCTTGTGTGTGTGTGTGTGTGTCTGTCTGTCCTTGTGTGTGTGTCTGTCCTTGTGTGTGTCTGTCCTTGTCTGTCCTTGTGTGTGTGTGTGTCTGTCCTTGTCTGTCCCTGTGTGTGTGTGTTTGTGTGTCTTGTGTCAGTATGTGTTTGTGTGTCTGTGTGTGTCTGTCTGTCCTTGTGTGTGTGTCTGTCCTTGTCTGTCCCTGTGTGTGTGTGTTTGTGTGTCTTGTGTCAGTATGTGTTTGTGTGTCTGTGTGTGTCTGTCTGTCCTTGTGTGTGTCTGTCCTTGTCTGTCCCTGTGTGTGTGTGTCTGTCCTTGTGTGTGTGTGTGTGTGTCTTGTGTCAGTATGTGTTTGTGTGTCTGTGTGGTTGTCTGTCCATGTGTGTGTGTGTCCTTGTGTGTGTCTGTCCTTGTCTGTCCCTGTGTGTGTCTGTCCTTGTCTATCCTTGTGTGTGTCTATCCCTGTGTGTGTCTGTCCCTGTGTGTGTCTGTCCTTGTCTATCCCTGTGTGTGTGTCTGTCCTTGTGTGTGTGTGTGTCTGTCCTTGTCTATCCCTGTGTGTGTCTGTCCTTGTCTATCCTTGTGTGTGTCTGTCCTTGTCTATCCCTGTGTGTGTGTCTGTCCATGTGTGTGTGTCCGTTTATGTCCATGTGTCTGTTTGTGTGTCTGTCCCTGTGTGTGTCTGTCCTTGTCTGTCTGTGTCCATGTGTCCCTGTTTCTGTCCGAGTGTGTCTGTGTGTCCATGTGTCTGTCTGTCCGTGTGTGTGTCCTTGTGTGTGTGTGTATGTGTGTGTCCATGTGTCTGTTTGTGTGTCTGTCCTTGTGTCCATGTGTGTGTGTGTGTGTGCGTTCACCTCTTCTCCTCTGCAGGTTGTTGAGCATCTTGTGAGTCTGTAAACGTGACGTCTGTCTGCAGCTGTTTACACATCTGGCTTCACCACGAAGAGGGAATGGCCTCTCACACACACACACACACACACACACACACACACACACACACACTGGAGGCGGCCATCTTACACCGGACACTCTGACGTCTACTCACCAACTGGAGGCACCAACGCACAAAAACTCCCATTGTGTTATTTAAGAAAAGGCGAATACATCAGAACACGCTTCCCGGGTTCCAGCCCAGCCTCCGGGGCCGTTCTCCGTAACCGGGGCGACGCCTCGGATGAAGTTGGATTAAGAGATTAAACAAAGCGAGTGGAGGAACGCGGCCTCGATGGCGTCACGCGACCCGTACGGATCCTCGACGATGCCCGTTTTTAGTTACATGAAGGGAGGAACGACGGTAACCGCCGGTAACCGATTGCAATAAACTGATTTCATGATAATTTAGTCCTGGGTTCAGGAAAGCAGAGAGATATACACTACCGTTCAAAAGTTTGGGGTCACTTAGAAATGTCTTTATTTTTCAAAGAAAAGCACTGTTTTTTCAATAAAGATAACATTAATCAAAAATACCCACTATACATTGTTAATGTGGTAAATGACTATTCTAGGTGGAAACGTCTGGTTTCTAATGAAATATCTCCAGAGGTGTATAGAGGCCCATTTCCATCAACTATCACTCCAGTGTTCTAATGGTACATTGTGTTTGCTAATCGCCTTAGAAGACTAATGTCTGATTAGAAAACCCTTGTGCAATGATGTTAGCACAGCTGAAAACAGTTATGCTGGTGATATAAGCTATACAACTGGCCTTCCTTTGAGCTTGAAGTTTGAAGAACAAAATTAATACTTCAAATATTAATCATTATTTCTAACCTTGTCAATGTCTTGACTATATGTTCTATTCAATTTAATTCATTTGATAAATAAAAGTGAGTTTTCATGGAAGACACGAAATTGTCTGGATGACCCCAAACTTTTGAACGGTAGTGTATATGAATAAAAATGGTCGATGCATGTAAATAAATGTCTAAGACCAGATTTTGATTGGACGTGAATAAAACTCATCATACGTAGTGATTCGCTGATGAATAGCTGTTGACACTTTACTAAGTAACCATAGTAACCATGATAGTAAGGCCTACTGTATATAGTAGATAGCAGCAGCATAGTCCGTGTCTATATTACACTATTGTACTGAGAAGGGGGGGGGGGGGGGGAGGGGTCACTGTCAAGAGTTTTCATTGGGTCTATTTTTCTGTGGAAAGAAGTGGAAATTAGAGTTCCAGTGAACACACACACACACACACACACACACACTACGGTGCAGATTGATGGATTGATGGATGTCATGAGGCGATTGGTTGAAATTGTAAACCACACGCCATTTCGTTTTTTTACAGACAGAATAGAGGGTTTGGGTTTTTTTATCCAACAAAAACAAAAACAAAGAAGAATTCAATTCTTATTTTTTGCAATTCTTTTAATTTTCAGGCGAGGGGGGTGGGGGGGGGGAGCTCTAAAGTGCGGCTCGTCGCTAAAAGAGGAAGAAAATAGTAAAGCCATCCCCATCCGGAGGCTTCCCCCGCCCCCCATCCCCCCTTTTTTTTTTTTTTACTTGAATCAGCAGCAGGTGGCAAGCAATACATGGGAGTCGAAGCGTTTACTCACGGACAGGTTGCCTAAACTGTACACCCCGCTGTACTCGCTACGTTCACTCGCTAATGGTAAGGCGCACATATGAATATATGATCGTACAGGTGGGCGTGAATATGGCGGCAGACCGGCGGTCGGATTAAAAAAATCACGAGGCTACGAACCGCTTTGGTTTGAATCTTCTTCGAAACTACAAAAAAAAAGAAGAAGAAATTAAAAAGCACTCAAGTCGCCATCTTTCTGAGCTCAGCTCGACCGTGGAGAGACGCCCTCTGGTGGCGGGAGCTGTGCACTACATCACATCACATCAATACAGCGTCGTAGAAAGCAGAGTGTTTGCATTTATGACTGTATTGATCATCATACAGCCTGTTTTTTTTTTTTTTTTTTTTTACATACCCTGGTATATCGCTCAAGCCTAATATCAACATATCAACATAGTTGCAATCCATATTTTTTGTATCTAGCTTTTTTTTTCTTTTTTCTTTTACCTCAAAGACATTCTGAAAAGTCCTTATTATCTGAAGCGTTCTTTCTTCAGATGCGAGTGCTCGGATGGTTAAAAATGCAATTTTTACGACTCGTGATATTTTAGTTACAAACTCGAGGCTAATCTTGCGAGCGGTTCCACCTTAAAAAAAAACTAAATAAAACACAAGCAGCGCCCGGACTGTATATGTCATATCTCCCCACATGAGAAAAATAAAAAAAATGCTTAAAACCTGCATCGAAATCCAAAACCACGTACAAAACCCGTTTTCTTGATTTTACTTTATTTGTCCGGCATCAAGGTAGAAACACGGGCGTGGTACCGGCGCGGCGGCAGCGCCGTATATCTGTGCGTGGTGAACGGAAACAAATCAGTAGCAAAAACAGACGGGATCAGATCGGAGAGCAACTTTTTTGTTGACACGTGAAAAAAAAAAAAAATTGTTGACACTTCCTCCGCGATGCCATCACAGACCTTGGTGGATCCTGAGCCTCTGATTGGCTGTTTGAGGAGTGTGGGGGGGGGGGGGGCGGGCTCACAGCACTAGCAACAAGCAGGTAACCATGGATACACTGCATTGGAAACCCATCTTCCTCTTCTGTCTTCACTAAACTCTCCCTCTCTCTCTCTCTCTTTCCCTCTCCCTCCCGCTCCCTCCCTCTCTCTCCCTCCCTCTCTCTCTCTCTCTCTCTCTTTCCCTCTCTCTCCCTCCCTCCCTCTCTTTCCCTCTCTCCCTCTCTCTCCCTCTACCCCTCTCCCTCCCTCCCTCTCTCTCTCCTCCCTCTCTCTCTCCTCTCCCCTCTCTCTCCCTCCCTCTCTCTCTCCCTCTCCCCCTCTCTCTTTCCCTCCTTCTCTCTCCCTCTCTCTCTCCCTCTCCCCCTATCTTTCCCTCCCTCTCTCTCTCTCCCTCTCCCCCTCTCTTCCTCTCTCCCTCCCTCTCTCTCTCCCTCTCTCTTTCCCTCTCTCTCCCTCTCTCTCCCTCTCTCTCTCTCTCCCCCTCTCTCTCTCCCTCTCTCTTTCCCTCTCCCTTCCTCCCTCTCTCTCTCCCTCTCTCTCCCTCTTTCCCTCCCTCTCTCCCTCCCTCCCTCTCTCTCTCTCTCTCCACCCCCCTTTCTTTCCTCCCGTCTTCCTCTCGGTGACACTCTCCTTTTTTTCCTCCTCCGTTTACAAGAAATCGGCGTCCGCAGACGCAGAAGCGGCAGCTCACAGTGAAAACCAATTCCCGGGCCGTCAGTCGCCATGGCAACAAAGGGGCCCAGAAAAAAAGAAGAAAAAAAAAAGAAAGAAAGAAAACCCAACGTCGTCATCGTCATCGTCCTCCTCGTCGTCGCCCCGCGCTCAGACGGTGGTGATCTGGTCGACCACCCGCGTGCTGTCGTTCATCTCGACGCCCTCCACTTCCTGCCTCTGCACCTCGCCGTCGCCGCCGCCGTCGGCCGGCGGGCCCCCGCCGCCGCCCCCCCCCCGGTCCTTGCAGGGCGGCAGGAAGGTGAGCAGCGTGGGCAGGAAGGCGAGCGTGTGCAGCGCCGAGCAGCCGGCGGTGAGCGCCAGGCAGCGGAACAGTGTGTGTGTGAGGTTGGAGCGCACCGAGCCCACGGGCACCAGGGCGGCGCCGTAGCAGACGAGCGTCTGCAGCGAGGGGACGCCGTGCCGCTCCAGCGCCACCCTCACCCAGCGGGTCCGGCTGCCGCCGCGGCCCGACGAGAAGCCGCACAGCAGCGGCCCGCAGCAGTCGGCGGCGTGGCCCAGCGCCGCGATCAGGCACAGCACCGACACGCAGTCCAGCTCCACGCCCCACAGCGTCATGAAGCCCAGCACGCCGAACTGCACCGACAGCAGCGTGAGGCCCAGCCACGCCGCCACCAGCGGCTCCACCAGCGCCAGCGACGACAGGCCCAGCAGGAGGAGCGCCGCCAGCAGCGAGTGGCGCAGCGGCGAGCTGACGGCGGCGGCGTGGCGGTCCAGGTACACGAACGACGGGTTGAAGACCAGGAAGCGGACGCGCGACGTCAGCGACAGGCGCCGCAGCGTGTCCAGCAGCACCGACATCTCCTCGCGCTTGTTCTCCGTCGTCTTGGCGACCAGGAAGAGGCGCGACGCCGCCACGTCGGGCTCCTCGCCGGGGCCCCGCTCGGCGAAGATGATGTCGTCGGCGAAGTGGGCGAAGCGCGGCTCGCGCAGGAAGGCGCGGCGCAGCGTGCGCGTGAAGTTCTCGCGCGGCTGGCTGGCGGACTGGTTGCGCTCCGACAGGTAGCTCAGGTACGCCTCCAGCCAGCTGATGCGCTGGAAGCCCTTGGCGTACTCCAGCAGGTCGTGCTGCACCGAGGCGTTCCAGTAGGGGGCGCTCTCGTAGATGTAGAAGCCGATGACGGGCGAGTAGGCGCTGAAGTAGCGCTGCTGGGCGCGCGTGTACAGCACGGTCGCCGTGTCCATGGCGACCAGCGCGCTGGGGTCGGAGCCCTGAGTCACCTGACGACGACAGAGAGAGGGTTGGGTTTTTTTTATTAATGTGTTCGTGTTTTTATAGAGGGGGAGTGTGTTTAAAACGATGCCACATAGTGACCACACACCACCACCGCACACACAGAACAGGGAGGGTTCTTTAAAAGGCTTTGTGGTTCTACGAAGAACCATCACCGACTCAAGAACCATTTTTTCGGTTGAGACACCTTTATGGGTTCTTTGAAGAACTCTTTAAGGAAACGGTTCTTTAAAGAAACCCTGGTTTGAATGGTTCTTTATGGATGGTTCTTTTACGAGAAATGGTACCTTAAAGAACCATTGTTTGAAGGTTCTTTGAGACCACTTTATAGGTTCTTTGAAGAAGTACCGAAGAAAATGGTTCTTTACAGAACCCTGGCCTGAAAGGTTCTTTGTGGAACAAGAAATGGGGCCTTAAAGAACCATGTTTTGAAGGTTCTTTGAATATCTCTTTTAGGAAATGGTTCTTTACAGAACCCTGGTTAAAAAAGTTTTTTGTTGAACCATAAATGGTGCGTTAAAGAACCATTTTTTAAAGGTTCTTTGAGATACCTTTATAGGTTCTTTGAAGAAGTAATTAAGAAAATGGTTCTTTAAAGAAACCCTGGTTTGAATGGTTCTTTATGGATGGTTCTAATGGTTCTTTTACTAGAAATGGTACCTTAAAGAACCATTGTTTGAAGGTTCTTTGAGACCCCTTTATAGGTTCTTTGAAGAAGTACCTAAGAAAATGGTTCTTTACAGAACCCTGGCCTGAAAGGTTCTTTGTGGAACCAGAAATGGGGCCTTAAAGAACCATTGTTTGAAGGTTCTTTGAATATCTCTTTAAGGAAATGGTTCTTTACAGAACCCTGGTTAAAAAGGTTTTTTGTCGAACCATAAATGGTGCATTAAAGAACCATTTTTTTAAGGTTCTTTGAGATACCTTTATAGGTTCTTTGAAGAAGTAATTAAGAAAATGGTTCTTTAAAGAAACCCTGGTTTGAATGGTTCTTTATGGATGGTTCTTTTACTAGAAATGGTACCTTAAAGAACCATTGTTTGAAGGTTCTTTGAGACCACTTTATAGGTTCTTTGAAGAAGTACCTAAGAAAATGGTTCTTTACAGAACCCTGGCCTGAAAGGTTCTTTGTGGAACCAGAAATGGGGCCTTTAAAGAACCATTGTTTGAAGGTTCTTTGAGACACCTTTATAGGTTCTTTGAAGAAGTACCTAAGAAAATGTTTTTTTTACAGAACCCTGGCCTGAAAGGAATATAACACATTTCCAAAACTTTTTGGGGATTTTTTTTTTCCAGGTCTGGATTAAAACATTTGTAAAATTCCATGACTTTTCCAGGTTTTCCTAACCGACCGAACCCTGAAGGATGTGATGTCCCGGATGTGGTTAACACATGTGATTATGTAACTGCTGCCCCTACCTGCAGGAAGCCCATCAAGCCAAAGGAGATGTAGACCAGGTACAGCAGCACCACGAAGGGCTTGACGTAGGTGTTGGTGATCCAGTCGCCGTAGCAACGCCTCACGCACCCCAGCAAGAGGTGGGAGTCCTGAGGGTTGGGCTCGGCGATCACCGGGGGGGGGTGCGGGTGCAGGTGCGGGTGGGTGGAGTTGGCGGCGTGTCCGTCCGCCGTGTGCGGGTGGGGGCTGGAGTGCGGCGGCGGATCCGCGTGCGTCTGCGTGAGGTTGGAGTTCGCCGCGGCGTGGCCGTGATCGTGATCGACCCCGTGCGGCGGCGGCGGCGGCGGCGGCGGGTTGTTCGCCGGCGCTTCCTCCTGGTAGCGCGTGTACATGAGGCACCGGTACCACGCCGGCTTGGAGTCCAGCCGGTCGGGTTTGGGCACCCGGCGGCAGAAGCAGCCGTGCCGGTAGCCGGTCTCCAGGTAGCCGGTGAACACCAGGCAGGAGCTGTAGAAGGACAGCGTGTACACGTAGCCGACGGCGACGGCGAGCGCGGCGGTGCGGCAGAAGAGGCGCACCGCCTCCATGTTGGTGAGCGGCGACGCCGCCAGGCCCAGCGTGGTCAGGTGGAGCGCGGTGGAGCCGGAGAAGCGCAGCATCACGTCCTCGAAGACGCTCGCCACGCGCTCCTTCACGTGCTGGTCATCGCGGGTCCGTCGCCACGACGACAGCATCTCGAAGGAGCCGAAGAGCCCGTGGCCTGGCGGGGGAGCGGACGGAATCGACAGTTAGGCGGCGTCAATTAACGACGAGCGATATGAAACGCCACGGATCGTTATTACGCCTCTTTCCTCAAGCATTGTGGGTAATTTTTTTTATTTTTTTTATACTCACCAGTCAATACAGATGCTGAATAATAAAAACATTTTAACCCAAATCCTCCTTAATTAACAGATGTGTAAGCGTATAAACTGCGGTTAAAGAACACAGTTCCGATGCTGCGTTCAATGGTTCGGATCGACGCTCTATTTTACGGGGATTTAAACGCACCGCGTCTTTGAGCGGGCGCATAAACGTCCATGTTTATATACGTGCAAACAGATGTGTGTGTGTTTAAAAAAAATATGGTTTCCTCTACAATGGTTGCCATGGCATCCATGAGTCACCAGTTGCAACCCACCCCTCCCCCCCCCCATCTTCTCTCTCTCTCTCTCTCTCTCCATTGACCTCACCACGGCGAAACACTTAACACCTTAAGTGCCGCCACTTCAGGCGTAGGTGTGTGTGTGTGTGAGTGTGTGTGTGGCGTGTGTGTGTGGGGTGTGTGTGTGTGTGTGTGAAAGCGAGGGAATTAGACAGTGAATGACAGTGGGAGGGGGTGAGAGGCTCCAGACAACACTTGCTAACAAGGATTGTTTTAATATTTATTAAATGACGTCACGTCGAGCCGGATAACGAAGACGTGAGAAAAAAATGTATAGCCAGAAGATAAAGGGGCGTGTCCTTTTGTCATCAGCCTATCAGAACCTGTGATATTACTGTGTTACACAGTATAGTGTTCAATACTGTTCAATAATGATACCAAGGGGAACACATAAAGACAGTGTGGAATATACTGTATATATACATACAGCATATATATAATGTATATTTATCCTGTATATATATATATATATTTATATTCTTTTTATTTCTTTTTGTTATGAATAATGAATATATATATATATATATACAGGATATATATAGAAACAGGATATATATATATATACAGAATATATATATATATGTTTTTTCTTTTTGTTATAATAATGTATATATATATATATACACTGTATATATACTGTATATATATATACACAGTACATATATATACAGTATATATATATATATGTTTTTTTCTTTTTGTTATAAATAATAATGAAAAATGATGTGTTTTCTCTCTCTCTCTTCTATATATCTTCTTTCCCTTGTTATTTAACTACATTTCTTCAGCGGGAGAAAGACGCCGAATCGTCCACACAAATCCACTTATTTGTATTTATTTCTCTCGTCTCCGTGCCGTTCGTCTCCTTCTGCCCGTATCCTCTGTAATCACATCCCTTCTTTTCTCGCCTCACGCTTCCTCCCACCTTTTTTTTTCTTTCTTCTTCCCCGTCTGCCTCCTTGATTGTGAAAACCCCGCCCCTCCCTCCCTCCTCCCTCCCTCCCTCCCTCCCCCTCCTCCTAACTGCCGTTTAACTTCGTTTTCTGCTCAGAGAATCCGGATCTCACCCCATCTCACCCCCCCCCCCTCCACCCCTCCCTCTCGTACTCCATTCCCCCTCGAGTCTCCTCTGTTCTCGGTTATTTTAAGCCCGAACAGAAGCCTTTCCTCCTCCACGTTACAGAGTCATTATGGTATGGACTCCATGTGTGGGGCCACCAGCCTGGATGCTCCCTGGTTTGTTTAAATGATGAGTTATGGAGATGTATTTCTGTTTTCTATTCCCTTTGATCATGTGATCTAAGCCGTTAAAACAGAATAACTGAATCACATTTAACGTTAGAATAATTGACATGAATTCATGTAAAATAATTGACTTTCTTTTTTTTGTTGCTGAATTTTGGGTGGTTTCAAGGCATTTGGGAATTAAGAAATAATAATTGGTTGAACTGCTCTGTGTGCACACACACACACACCATACACACTCCTATCTGAAAGCATACATAGCACATACACCAATTATTATTTAAAATATTTACCTTATTTTTATTTAATTATATACACCACTAGACCCAGGAGTGGACCATTATTATTTAAATTATTTATCTTATTTTTATTCAATTACATACACCACTACACTCAGGAGTGGACCATTTTTATTTAAAATATTTATCTTATTTTTATTTAATTATTTTCTATGCTTTTTTGCCTTCTTCTTTTTTCTTTCTTTCTTGGGAGGGAGCAGCATTTGATGTGTGTTGTTCTTCGCGTGTTTGTGTACCCTGAACCTGAATATCATGTGTACCAAGACATACGACAACAACAAATACACAAAGAAAGTGACTGGAGGAAAATACATATTGTTATAAAAAATCTCGCATGTATGTGTCTGGGCTCTTTAAATCTTGCAGTGTGATTAAAGTGTTTTATTCCCTATAATAAACCGGGGGGGGGGGAGAGTTTGCACTGCGACATAGTCAACGTCACCGCATCAGGACCGAACCCGCCCGAGCTGAGGCCACGCCCCCCCCCCCCCTCCCACATACCATAATGACCTTTATTAAGTGGCGCCATCGATCCACATTTAATAAACTTTCTTCCCTGCTTCATTAAATTCGGTGTATCGGCTGTAATTCACATCTGTTGGAGTCGCACTTGGCCGGCGATGTTAGTGCCGCGGCAATCTTTCGCCTAAAACCGAATTTAAAAAAGAATTATATTAACAGAGAGAGCAGTGGTATTCACGGGAGGGCATTTACATATTTTTTAGGGGGTAATTTTTCCCCTCACTGACTGAAACCCAGGGGCATTTAAAAAGAAATTAGGGGCACTTTTATGTGTGTATGTTTAAAGGAGGGTATATTTGTATGTGCATAAATAGATATATGTGTGTAGGTGTTGGAATGTTTACCCTTATTTATATTAATATATTTTATTTAAAAAATCTTTAATTTGTATGATTGTATGCCTGTGTATCTATGTTCTTTATATTGATTAGTGCTGTGAAAAATAACGCGTTAACTCAGTTAATTCAATTTCAGGTTTAACTAGTTTTTTTTTTAAACGCATTTAACGCATGCGCAGAATGAGCTTCCAATCCGTCTGTTGTTGGTCGTCGGGACGAAAAAAAAGTCACTTGCAAAATGAGCTTCCAATACACCACTTCAATCTGAACTGTGTCCGCTCTCATGCAGACGGTCTGTTCATCGGTAATGATCCTTCCGCAGGTTCACCTCCGGAAACCTTGTTACGACTTTTACTTCCTGTAGATCAGGGTCTCAACACGTCGATCGCGACCTGCCAGTCGATCGCGGCGTAGTGTCGGTAGATCGCATGACATTAAAAGATTGGCCCGCCCCTGACATGTTCTCTAGAGCACGTCTTTGTTCTTTTATTAAACTAAACGTCTGTTGTTGATCGTATCTCCACAGCAGCATGTCATCTCTGTCTCTTCGCGTTGCGTTAACACTTATCGATCTCCGTCTGGCGCGCCACAGAGCTCCGTGCGCGTGCATCGGGACCGAGCAAAAAAAAAGTCACTTGTCAATCTGTCCACCTTTAGATTGTATCATGGTGGAGTTAATGGTTGACAAACAATAGAAAAATGTTCTGTTTAACCCTCCTGTTACCTTTACATTTACTAACATATTTTACCCTCGGGGTCAATTTGACCCCAGCAATTAAAACCTCCAGAAAATTATTAGAATTAATATTGCTTCCCAAGTTTAAGTGTGAGGTACTTTATGTTTGTTTGTTGACTACCTAAATAGCCCTTTAAATCAATAAAAATGTTGATATTTCTGATATGTTTGACACAGTGAAAAACAGCCTGGGGTCAAATTGACCCCAAAGAACACCGACATTAAACATTGAATGGGGTCAAATTGACCCGAAAGGTAACAGGAGGGTTAAACATTATGTTTAGGATGAAGATGTATTAATGTTCCATATGGAAGAAAACTGCTAAATAACTGCTGAGTTGCAGCACCATTTTATAGAAGAATGTATAAATGTATATATCCGTCTTTTGTCATAAATCTCTATGTTCTCACAAAATATACCGAGAATATCGGTAATATGTGATTAATCATGATTAATCCACAAAAACCTGTGATTAACCCGATTAAAATTTGTAATCGTTTCACAGCCCTAATATTGATATATTTTATTTTAAAAATCTTTAATTGTTTGCCTGTGCATCTATGTGTAGTGTGCACATTCTTTTAATATAAATAAAATGAAATAAATGAAATAAATAAATAAAATAAAATAAATAAATAAAATTAATAAATAAAATACATTAAATAAAATAAAACTATTTGATCACAAAACAAACAAGAGACCATGGTCCCTTTTGGTCACGTGCTCACCGCCATTGTGTCAAAGTCGGCGATACAGATGCTTCGTGAACAATCCAACAAGCATGTGTGTGTTTGTAACATTAAAAGTGTCCTTTTAATATATTTTTTGACTTGGACATTTCGAAATGTCAAACCTTCTGGTTCCAGCCCCGGAGAAGTGTTGAACAACTCGTTCCAGACCCGTATTAAGTTCCCGCCACGCCCCGCCGCCGCTTGTCAGTCATTTTTGACGACCCGTCTACATTTGAAATGGCATTGCGCCCGCTGGCTGGCGCCCATCACGGGTACCGAGGGAGCAGACGGCGAGCACACCGGCAGCCTGAGACTTGAAGGCGCCGTAACCTTCAGCGGGGCTCAGACCTGCCGTGTGCCGGCTGCACTCGCTCTGTGATTTCTCCGCGGCGGTGACTTGTTCTTAACTGACGTTTCATGCCGAGGCGCCACAACTCCTCAAAGTGAACATGAATCTGAAGACGTGGACATACGGCATGAGAGGGACTCGGAATGTCAAATATGTCATTTAAACCATCAAAAGTATCAGTATTTCTACTTATGGTTGTTGTTTTTAAATTAGGTTTTTTAATTATTATATTATTCTTTTCTATTAATTGGAAAAAAAAATGTTGTCATTTACAATTTTTTGCCGCGTTCTTTTTTGTTAAGTGAAATTGAAAATAAAGAAATAAAAAGTTTTTTTAAATTACAAAAAAGTATCTCTCTTTCTGTCTGTGTCTCTTTCTGTATCTCTCTCTTTCTGTCCCTCTTGTTGTCTGTCTGTCTCTTTCTATATCTCTCTCTTTCTCTCTGTCTCTTTCTGTCTCTCTCTTTCTGTCTGTCTGTCTCTCTTTCTGTCTCTCTCTTTCTCTGTCTATTTCTGTCTCTCTTTCTCTCTCTCTCTTTCTGTCTCTTTCTGTCTTTCTGTCTCTCTTTCTGTATCTCACTCTTTCTCTCTCTCTCTTTCTGTCTATCTCTGTCTCTGTCTCTCTCTCTTTCTGTCTCTCTTTCTCTGTCTATTTCTGTCCCTCTTTCTGTATCTCTCTCTTTCTGTCTGTCTCTCTCTCTCTCTGTCTCCCGCTATTTCTATTTCTATCTTTTCTTTATTTGAATTTTTTTTAAATGACATTACTCATTTCTATTTATTTAAGTTTTTCATTTTTCTCATTTAAAAAGTTGTCGTCGCTTTCATTTTTGTTCAGTGAAATAAAAAAATTAATTAAAAAAACCTACCGAGCATGACGAAGGGGATGCCCAGGTAGGTGGAGTTGTACGTGGCCCCCGTCAGGTTGAGGATGCCGGCCGCGGTGAGGCCCGACAGCGTGACGGACAGCAGGGCCAGCAGGCCGAGCCACGGCTTGGACCTCACGCAGTCCCTCATGGAGCAGCACAGCACGGCCAGCACGCCGCACGCCCCCAGGCTGGCCAGCAGGGGGCGGCGCGCCAGCACCGAGGAGAACTGGAAGTCCGTCCTCAGCGACGACGACGTGGACGGGTACAGGCCCAGTTTGGGGTGCGCCGCCGCGAAGCGCCGCAGCTCGCCGCAGAAGGCCTTCTCCCATTGGCCGGCCACGCGGTCCATCAGGCCGCCGCGGGCCTGGAGGTAGTAGGTGAGCTGCAGCGCCCGGGCCGACCGCACGCCCTCGCCCTTGGCCCCCGGCGCCCCCTGACTCCGCATCGCCCCGCCGGGGCCCCAGCCCTGCACGCCGCCCAGCTGGTGGCCCACGTACGCCTGGCGCCCGTCCGCCAGCCGCGTGATCGGGTAGCGCAGGAGCGGCACGGAGGCGTTGGCGCCGCGCGCCGCCTGGATCTGCTCCATGGCGCGGATGATGTCGTCGATGATGCACACGTTCTTGTCGTCGGGCAGACAGAGGTAGGAGAAGGAGTAGTTGAAGCTGTTGGCGCCGGTGGCCGGGACCGTCACCTGCATCTGGTAGATCCGCTTGTGGAGCTGATGGGGAGGAAAACGCACAACACACACACACACACAAAAAACACACACACATGTTTCCGGACAATTTAGCTCCAATAAAATGTTTGTTTAGCTCACAGAGCGACTTTCTGACGTGTGTGATGAAAGAGAGCCATGTGTGTGTGTCTGTCTCTGTGTGTGTGCGTGTGTGTCTCTGTGTGTGTGTCTGTGTGTATGTATGTTTGTGTGTGTATGTGCGTGTCTGTGTGTGTATGTATGTGTTTGTGGGTGTTTGTGTGTGTGTGTATGTGTGTGTCTGTGTGTGTGTGCATGTGTGTATGCGTGTGTCTGTGAGTGTGTGAGCATGTGTGTGTATGTATGTATGTGTGTGTCTGTGCTTATGTGTGTGTATCTGTGTGTGTGTGTGTGTGTGTGAGAGTGTATGTATGTATGTGGTGGAACAAGCTCCCCACTGACATCAGGACAGCAGGAAGTCTCTACATCTTCTGCCTGAGACTGAAAACACATCTTTTCCGACTACATCTGGATTAAAACACAGATTTGCACTTCAGTGGCACTGGGATGGCACTTATTGTGGTGCTTTTGTGGTTCGACTGAGTTGAGGAAGTGTTGCTTCCTGTGTTCTTGTTGTTCTTGGTTCGTACTCTAGGTTGAAATGCACTTATTGGAAGTCGCTTTGGATAAAAGCGTCTGCTAAATGACATGTAATGTAATGTAATGTATGTGTGTGTGTCTGTGCGTATGTGTATTGTGGCAGACCAGGGGGAAAAGCAGAGCAGACAAGGCCCAGGAGGCGGATCCCAAAGCTCAGGTTGGGGGAAGTGATCCACGGGGCGTATTTCCCAGTGCAGGTGCTACAGCCAATGGGCACATGGGAGTGGTCACACCTGCAGCCTATCAGCTGATGAGAGACACAGACTATATCTACCCTCCACTGGAAGACATCAGGAGAGGAGAAGGAACGGTGGAACCTTAGGAGAGGAGCCGCCACAGACCGGAGGTAACTGGACCCTCTCACCTCTGCTCGGCCCATACAGGAGATCGGAACCGTCTCACACCAGGTGTGAGACCAAAGACCCCGACCGGGAAGAATCCTTTGTTGCCGTTAGATGCCCATTCCCCCCTTTTCCTATACGTTTTATTAAAAATACACTTTCTTTTGCGCTACGTCTCTGAGTCTCCTGATTTTATTCAGAATCTCACCTCCAAGTCCCCCGGGTTGCCACAGTATGTATGTGTGAGTGTCTGTGTCTGTGTGTGTGTGATTGTATGTGTGACGACCCTCCCCCGCTGCAGCTGGGTACCTGGCCTGGAAGGGCTTCCTGGTGGGAGGAGCTACCGGGAGAGAATAAAAGGAAGCACCAAGGGGAAGCTCTCTCTCTCTCTCTCTCTCTCCCTACCATACTGCACCAGCCTCAGCATGTGCTTCTGTTAGAGTTGTATGGCTACAATAAATGGTTTATTTTAAAGATCTATGTGTGGCCTCCCTTTTTGTTACCAGCCGTGAGCCTGGTGGTAACAAATGGGGGCTCGTCCGGGATCGGGTATATGAACAGTGGTGACCCAGGACCCGAGCTCATGGCGGACGACAGAGAAGATGCTCACAGCACCTCTCGTAGGCCCGGTCCGCACGAGCGGCAGAACTCCGACGGTGCTCAAAACTCCTAAATCCCGTGGACAGTAGCCAGAGCTATTAAGTCGGCCATACCACCGGTCTCTTCATCAGTGAGATTCGCCAGCTGGGATCAGGACTCGCCCGCACACCCATGCGACACTGGAGTAGTTTCGAGAGTTAACATGTTTAAGGTCCGTCTTAAACCCATAATGAGGATTCCCTTGGACTGTCCGGAGTGCCAGAACCACCGCAGCCCATTGGCCAGGGTAGAGTCTCTGTATGAGTGGCCAAGGGAAGAGTTTGTGTTCACGCAGTGCCCGAGCAAACATGTCCAATGACACGAGACCGCTCCCTGCTGCCTGCGCCAGACACACTCGCAGACGGATACATCCCCCGGGAAGACAAGCTGTCCACTGCCGGAGCACATCACCAATGGTTGTCTGGTCCACTAGATGTCCGAAATTGTCCCAGGTGCGACGGACATCTTCAGCAGACAGATTCGCAATGTAAGGCATCGCCTGTCTCAATTCCCTCTGCAGCTTCGAAAACCTTCACAGGGGAGATGTCACCTCGCATCGCGAAGGTGATCAACGTCAGGACAATTATATACAAGACGCGCTCCCGCAGCAAGTCCGAACTGTTGTTAGCGGCCCGGTGCACGTGTCCAAGGATATCTGGGAGGGTTACTGTTGCATCCCATAGCCCAGTAGTGGCATCCCAGAGCGGAACAGGCATCTTGGCCACATGGGTCACCCACCAGGCCTGAGTCCTCAAACCTATTGGGTCCTGCAGAAGTGCCTCCAGTTCCCCCCTGGCTTCAGCCTGAGGAACAATGGAAGCACGGAGGACACGCGGTGCGATAGTCTCGTGGATCAGAAGCTGACGGCGATCATCAGGGCTGGCGATGCGCATAGACACCAGAACCGAGGCTGTGATGAGGCCAGCAAGCCCTAAGGTCCCCCCATCCATCACAACCTGTGTGAAGGGGTCAATGTCCAGGTTGCCCAAGATACATCGGGATATACCTCCGCTACCTGGCAGAGCGCCAATTACTGCAGCATTGGCGCATGGTCCCAGGTGACGCCTAGGTATGACAGGAGGCGCTGCAGCTACTGGTAGTGGGGCCCCCAACCACGGTGACGCTCCTGGGTTAAGGTTCTCCAAGGCCTCAACCATCCGAGCTCGCAGGGACTTTCCAAACCATGCGCTTGTCATTGTCACTCGGTATAGGGCTAACCTAAAAAAAGTCATGCCGAACTTTCACCAGCACATTACGTGTGCTACCAGAGGGGAAAGAACGTTGGACCACTGCTATACGCCATTCAAGAGAGGCTACAAGGCTGTCTCTCTCCCTCCGTTCGGAAAATCAGACCATCAGATAGCCAGCCCCCATTTTCTGCTCCGGGATACCGGCAAAGATCGCAAGGGAAGCCGGCGGTGAGGAGCAGGTGGGTGGTCTGACCAATCAGGCTGAGCTACAGAGCTACGCTTCCGCGTCGTCGACTGGGACATGATCAATCCAGTTCCAGTGGCGTCAGCTTGAGTAACAATGAGCCTCATAGCAGCGCGGACACCATCGTCCCCACGGTAAAAGTTTAGGTCTTTCCTAAAAAAGCCGTGGGTTGATAATCCATCCATCCGGCTGTGAAGCGCCTGCTGCTGCCTATAACTCCGGTCTTGTATCCGGCAACATGGGCAGTACAAGGCGGTCTATGGACTGAGGAGGCGGTGAAGGAGGAAAGAGGAAGTTAAGAGAGATGAGATGAAAGACAGAGGCGCATGGCGGGGCTCTGACTATCACAGACTACCAGGCAGACCCGGCGCTCCAGTGCCGGCAGCATCCCTAGCGGACGACCTGAACTCATTTTATGCGCGGTTTGAGGCTAGCAACAACAGTGCTGCTTGACTAACAACAACACCGTTAAGCGTGGCGGTGGATTCTACCGGGGATGAACACACTCTCTGTGACCGAGCACAGTGTGAGGAGGGCTCTGTTGGTGGAACCAGGAAGGCAGGTCCAGATGGCATATTCACGAGTACTGAAGACCTGTGCTAACCAGCTCTCAGTGTTCACCACAATATTCAACCTCTCTCCCTGAGTCCGTGGTCCCCGGTTCCGCCTGCTTCAAGAGATTACCATTGTCCCTGTTCTCCAGCATGAATGACTACCGACCGGTGGCCCTCCTCGATGAAATGCTGAGAGGCGGACTACATTCACTTCCTCCCTTCCTCCATGGACCCGCTGCAGTTGCCACAGATGATGCTGTCTCCCAGGTACTGCACACCACACTCTCATCTGGACAGCCAGAGGGGCTATGTGAGACTGCTGTTCATTGATTAGCTTTCAACACCATAGTCCCCTCCAGACTGGCCGACAGCAGTCTGAGCTGGCAGCTGCTTGGACTGGCTGACCCTGTGTGCTTGGCCTGGACTTCCTGGGCAGCCAACACCTCAAATCCCCTCACCCTGAACACAGGATCCCCCCAGGTTAGATCCTCAGCCCCTACTGTACTCCCAGCACACACACCTGGCCAGGTGGCCAGGTTCATCACACCATCATCAAGTTTGCGGATGATGAATTGCGGGTGGGCCTGATCTCGAACAGCGGCGAGAACCTGGAGGAAGTTGCTGATCTGTCACCTGGTGCCGGGACAACAGCCTCATCATGAATGTCACCAAAACTAGGAGGATTGTGGACTTTGGAGGTACAACAACAGGGCGTACACCACTGGGGATTAGCAGGACTACTGTGGAGAGGGTGAGTGAAATACCTGGGAGTCCACATCACCGAGGATCTGACATGGTCAACAAACACAGACACTCTGGTGAGAAAGGCAAGGCAGGCGCCTACCACCTCAGGCAGCTGAGGAAAAGTAAGAGGAGAGGATCCTTCAGTCCTTCTCTGGAGCTGTGACAGGCGTCCTGACACAGCATCACAGCCTGGTTTGGAACTGCTCCACAGCTGGAGGCTCTGCAGAGAGTAGTGCGTTGATGGCAGCACTACTGAACACTCCCCACCTGGGACTTGTGCACCAGGAGGTGCAGAGCCAGAGCCGGCAGGATCATGAAGGATCCTCACCACGCCAACGACAGACTGTTTCAGCTGCTGCGGTCGAGCGCCTCCGTGTCACGCTGCAAGAACAGAAGACTGAGGCGGAGTTTCTTTTTCCTCAGGCCATCAGGACGAACTCCGACCTCACCAGGACCCCATATAGACACACACACACACCCTCACACACACACACACACACACACACACACACACACACACACACACACACACTGTAAATATTGTGTTGTTGTTTTAATAGTGTGTAGTAGTGTTGCTTGCTGCACATTCCTGCTGAGCATTGCCACTTTCATTTCACTGCACACCCTGTGTGTGTATGTGACAAATAAAACATCTTGAATCTTGAATCTTGAATCTTGAATATGAGGAACATTTTTTGGTGAGAGCCGGAGTCGTAGAGAACTTGGTTTCCGAGACAGTATGGGGGAAGTTGACTCCGGTAAGCCTGTGCCCGAAGGGGCAAATACGTTTCCAGGGAAAGCAGACCCGGGGTTACGGGGAAGAATGGACCCCAATCGCGTCTGTAATTATTGTTTTGGCAAAGGTCACTGGCGAAATGAGTGTCTGGTGTTAAAAACCAAGTTAAAGCCGGGGTTCTTGCCACCAAAACCGTCGGGTGCGGCTGTGTCTTTGCGCGGCGAAGAAAGAGATCGCGCCATTGCTGCTGTGCGGGCGCACACAAAGCCTTCTTTGGTTGAGTCGATGTTTGAGGATCCAGGGTTGGATCAAGAACTGACGGGTTCCCCGACTCACCAGGAGATGGATCCTGGTTATGCTGCGTTTGTGTCAGATGGTTTTGTTTCACTGGTAGGCAGTGAGACAAAAATACCTGTGAAGATTCTAAGAGACTCGGGGGCTCTGGAATCGTTCATTGTGGAGTCTGTGTTCAATTTGTCTCCAGAAACGGACACTGGTTCCAGTGCTGCTGCCCGAGGAATGGGTTTGGCGATCTTTTCGGCGCCAAAGCATAAGTTGACTGAGCTCAAATTTGGTGAAAGGTGATGTGGCTATGGGAGTGCGCCCTTCGCTGCCTATGGCTGGAATACAGGTCATTTTAGGGAATGACCTGGCTGGCGGTCGGGTGTGGCCTGGCTTATCAAATACTTTACCCTCCAAAGTAGGGGCCGAGGATCCCACGGCGCCTTCTACGGTACATGCTGCCTGTGCTGTGACTCGTGCTATGAGTCGGACCAAGCGTGAGTCTAGTGTTAAGGGTTCAGAAATTAAAGGAATGTCTGTGTTTCCTGTGCCTGCTTTCCCCTTGCCTGTCTCTTGCAGTGACCTTCTCAAAGAACAAAAGCAGGACCCCACACTCCAGGCACTGTACCAGCAGGTTCTCCAGCATGATGAGGTGGAGAGTGCAGCCCTTGGCTATTTTCTACAAGATGGCCTGTTGGTGAGAAAATGGGGTTGTCTGCCCGGTGAGTTTCTTTTCCAAAAAGTTCAACTCTCACCAGCTAAATTACTCCATGATTGAAAAAGAGGCATTGGCACTGATCTGGGCATTGAAGCATTTTGAGGTTTATGTGGGTGGTGGAGTAAGTCCTTTGGTGGTATATACTGATCATAACCCCCTGACCTTTCTCCACTCACTCCAGAACCCAAACCAAAGGCTAATGCGTTGGTGTCTTTTCCTTCAGCCATATCATTTGGATATACGTCATGCAAAAAAGGCACAGAAAATACCGTGGCTGATGCCATGTCCCGGGCTGTGACTGTTTAAATTAACTTGTGTTTTGCTACTTCCTGCAGTGTCTCTTCCAGCCTGTTCCGGTTTTCTGTTCTCTTAGGATCGCAGTACCGAAGTCCGGTGGGGAAGTTCCGGATGCTTGCATGAGATCGCCTGCAGGGAGGACCACTATTTTAAGGGGAGGGGTGTGACGACCATCCCCCGCTGCAGCTGGGTACCTGGCCTGGAAGGGCTTCCTGGTGAGAGGAGCTACCGGGAGAGAATAAAAGGAAGCACCAAGGGGAGTCTCTCTCTCTCTCTCCCTACCATACTGCACCAGCCTCAGCATGTGCTTCTGTTAGAGTTGTATGGCTACAATAAATGGTTTATTTTAAAGATCTGTGTGGCCTCCCTTTTTGTAACCAGCCGTGAGCCTGGTGGTAACATATGTGTGTGTGTGTGTGTGTGTGTGTGTGTGTGTGTGTGTGTGTGTGTGTGTGTGTGTGTGAGAGTGTATGTGTGAGTGTGTGTGTATGTGTGTGTGTCTGTGTGTGTGCGTCTTTCCCGACAGTGTAACACTAGTGGTCTCTCAGTCCTCCTGCGTTTCTATGGCGCCAGCATCCACAGAGCCGGTTACTAAGCAACAGGCCTGATGCCGGTCGCTGCCACAGCTCATAGGCAGAGCTGCCTCGCACCTCAGGGTGCTGCATTGACTTCAGGAGGGAGGGGGGGGGGGGGAGCCGTGTGTAGGAATGTCTCCTGATGAATGATTCCTCGTTGCCTCAATGAACCGACCGGACACATTTACAGATAGTCTGCCTCGCTTTTTACTGCCAAAAAGATACAAATATTACCAAATATTACCTAATATAACCAAACATAACCAAACATTACCTAATATAACCAAATATAACCTAATATTACCAAACATTACCTAATATAACCAAATATTACCAAATATGACCTAACATTACCTAATATAACCAAATATTACCTAATATGACCAAATATGACCTAACATGACCTAATATAACCTAATATGACCGTATATTACCTAATATTACCTAATATGACCAAATATGACCAAATATTACCTAACATGACCTAATATAACCTAATATGACCGTATATTACCTAATATTACCTAATATGACCAAATATGACCTAACATGACCTAATATAACCTAAAATGACCGTATATGACCTAATATGACCAAATATGACATAATATGACCAAATATGACCTAATATGACCTAATATGACCAAATATTGCCTAATATGACCAAATATTACCTAATATAACCTTATATGACCTAATATGACCAAATACAACCTAATATTACCTAATATGACCAACTATTACCTAATATGACTTAATATGACCTAATATAACCTAATATGACCTAATATGAGCAAATATGAGCAAATATGACCAAATATGACCAAACATGACCTAACATGACCTAATATGACCAAATATGACCAAATATGACCTAATATTACCTATTATGACCGTATATTACCTAATATGACCAAATATGACCTAATATTGCCTAATATGACCAAATATTACCAAATATGACCTAACATTACCTAATATAACCAAATATTACCTAATATCACCAAATATGACCTAACATGACCTAATATAACCTAATATGACCGTATATTACCTAATATTACCTAATATGACCAAATATGACCAAATATTACCTAACATGACCTAATATAACCTAATATGACCGTATATTACCTAATATTACCTAATATGACCAAATATGACCAAATATGACCTAACATGACCTAATATAACCTAAAATGACCGTATATGACCTAATATGACCAAATATGACATAATATGACCAAATATGACCTAATATGACCTAATATGACCAAATATTGCCTAATATGACCAAATATTACCTAATATAACCTTATATGACCTAATATGACCAAATACAACCTAATATTACCTAATATGACCAACTATTACCTAATATGACTTAATATGACCTAATATGACCTAATATGAGCAAATATGAGCAAATATGACCAAATATGACCAAACATGACCTAACATGACCTAATATGACCAAATATGACCAAATATGACCAAATATGACCTAATATTACCTATTATGACCGTATATTACCTAATATGACCAAATATGACCTAATATTACCTAATATGACCGTATATTACCTAATATGACCAAATATTACCTAATATGACCGTATATGACCAAATATGACCAAATATGACCTAATATGACCTAATATGACCTCCTACAGGGACAGAGGAGTACTTTCTCCAGACGTCTCCTCACGCTCCGCTGCCACAAGGACAGATACAGGAGAACATTCCTGCCGACGGCTATGAGGCTCTACAACAGATCACCTCTTGCCAGATCATAGTGCAATAACTGCAATAATAACATCATATCCACACTATGTTGATCTGCACTTCACACATTTCATTTACTTACACTACATACATACACACACACTTCATGTTCATTTACACTACACACATACACACACATTGCATTTTGCACACTGTCTATATTTAATATTTTTATATTTAATTTAATTTGTCATTAGTATTGTATTGTGTATGCATATATGTTGTATAGATATATATATTTTATTTTATATTTTACTTTGTATACTTCTTGTATTGTTAGAAGTGGGACAAATAAATGCGAATTTTTCTGGGATTAGCAAAATGATCCGTAGACCAGGCCGGGGAGAAGTGAATGTGGAATGTGAGTAATAAAACAGATCAAAGGGGACCCCAGTTCCATTAGACTACAACAACAGGAAAGCAACAAGGCATCCATCAGGCCGGCCGACAGGGAGAGTGGCTGTAAGATCAAATGAAAGCATCGAGGCCATCGCTGGGACGATAAGCAGAGGGCCAGGTGTGACAGAACACGGGTCCTGAGTGGTCATCTTTGGCGTTTACAACCAGTGACCCTCTGTCTGAACTCACTCAGGGGCCCCACGCCGACACCAGATGTAAACATTGCACCTCTGGGGAGATTCAAATGAAGACCTGGTTGATTGGGTGTTCGGAGCCCATATCCGCACCATATGGGCCCAAGAGGATGTTACTACGGAGTGAATAAACACCAGCCTGGATTCATGTGTGTTAACCTGCCTGTAGATCAATGGTCTTTGATATGATAATGTGATATATGTCTCCCAATATGTTCTGTATCCTGACCCCCGGTTAGAGTGTGTTTGATGTCACTGGCATCGGGAAGTCTCACCAAGTCTGAAAGGATCATAAGGAGGGTACCCTAAGTGCCTGAGAGATAGGAGGAGACACCCGGAGACAGGTCACCGAGGTGACCGAGCTCATCTAAACCAGCTAAGACAACGGTCCCCCTCTTTGATGTGGGACAGAGAGTCTCTCCAGAACCTCTCAGGACGAGAGGGGGGGGGGGGATGAACCCCCCATCAGCACCCCAAAGAGGGATGGATATCCGGTAAAAGGGGGAGGAGCCGAGGGTATAAAGGTGACGAACAGAGGAAGTGAGATGGTCAGGAAAAAAAAGAGTTTTTAGTGGTTGTGTTTTAGCGTCAGGCTTCCGTGAGGGAACTGACTTGTAATTGTACTTTGTTTCTTTCTTCTTTCTTTTTTTGAATAAAATACTTGGCTGCCTTGCAGTCTTAAACTTTACATTCGGTTTGTGGACCTACTTTGTTTGTGAGACCTATTTCTTCACCTGTCGACCCACCCGAGGAGACGGAAGGCGGAGACCCGAGAGCGGACCCCGCAGCCTCCGAGGTGAGTCTGCACGGCTACCCCTACTGACCTCAGTCCCCCAGGGACCATTCTGAGCCCTCACACTCTCCACTGACATTTTGTACTGACGAGAGAAATCGCTGCAGCTGGTAGACCTCCGGCTCTCGGCCGAGCCGTGGTTGGCTCCGGGACCAAGAGAGGGACTCGTAACACTTGAGTCCTCGTCGCGGAGTTTGTCCTAAGAATAAGAATATTAATTAAAGCTGCAAGCAGCGATGAACGGGTCCTCTTCCTGCTTCGCACGTCGGGGGTGCTGGCCGGACGCCGGCCCCCTCGGCCGAGAGCGCACGCGTTCGTTGGGCGTTTGACCGTTTCACGCGACACTGATTTTACTTTGCTAGTCGGTGGCGCTTTGACTCAGTGAAAAAGGCTTGTTGATATCCTCAGGCCTTGAATTCTCTGAAGCATGAGAAGTTTGGAGCAGCTTTGAGCGAGTCCAGGGTTGCCAGCAGGGCGCGCTGTGACAATTTGAACATATACATGCATCACGTGTATCCATGTGAAGTCTAGACCTTGTCATGTAAATTAAATGTGAATGTGATTCAACGTGGCGCTACGAGCTCCACAGGGAAGCATCATCGAGGTCTTAGGTCTATTCTGGTATATTTTGAGAGCGATCTGAATAATCTGCGAGGAGCAGTGTATAAAAGTAAAAAACATGTAACTTCCTAGTGCCACTAGTTGGCGCCAAGTCCAGAAAAAAAAATTAGCATATGGATGTCTTCAGGGTCATTATGTCATGATGTATGAGAAATATGGAGCAGATTCCATTATGTATGGCTGAGTAACAACAACGTCAATTTTCATGGCGAATGGCGTTTCTTTCCAGAAAAAAAAATTAGCATATGGAAAAATTAGCATATGGATGTCTTCAGGGTCATTATGTCATGATGTATGAGAAATATGGAGCAGATTCCATTATGTATGGCTGAGTTACAACGTCAATTTTCATGGCGAATGGCGTTTCTTTCCAGAAAAAATTAGCATATGGAAAAATTAGCATATGGATGTCTTCAGGGTCATTATGTCATGATGTATGAGAAATATGGAGCAGATTCCATTATGTATGGCTGAGTTACAACAACGTCAATTTTCATGGCGAATGGCGTTTCTTTCCAGAAAAAAATTAGCATATGGATGTCTTCAGGGTCATTATGTCATGATGTATGAGAAATATGGAGCAGATTCCATTATGTATGGCTGAGTTACAACAACGTCAATTTTCATGGCGAATGGCGTTTCTTTCCAGAAAAAAAAAATTAGCATATGGAAAAATTAGCATATGGATGTCTTCAGGGTCATTATGTCATGATGTATGAGAAATATGGAGCAGATTCCATTATGTATGGCTGAGTTACAACAACGTCAATTTTCATGGCGAATGGCGTTTCTTTGCCGGTCCGGCAAACGCACAAAGTTTAATATTATTGAAATCTTTTAAGGCCATTTCAAGACAAAGGTCTCAAAACCATATAGGCCAAGTTTGGAATGTATCGGGTTTAAGCTCTAGGAGGAGTTAACTGTTTTACAACCCCTAAAAACATGAAAAAAGGCCAAAAAGGCATATTTTGAGGGATTGATTATAGCGCCCCCTAATGTTCAAACGTTATGAAAAAGTTAAGGTAGGTTAAAGGTGTCCTTGTGGACATAGGCTACCAATTTGGTGAGGATAGTCCAAGTGATTTGGAAGTTAGGTGTCTTTACAAATAAGGCCACACCCCTTGGATGTTCATTGGTCCATATCTTCTGAACGCAATGACATATTAACTATCTTTCGAAGATTTATGATGGCATTGAATCAATAATGAACCACAACAAGTTGTGTATGATTCGGACGAATCGTTTAGGAGAAGTTGGAAAAAAACAGTTTTTAAAGAAATTCAAAATGGCGGAAAATCTAAGTAGGCGGAGCTTAGGGGTCTGAGAGGCTTTTTTGTAGAGCTGGTCAATTCTGACCTCTGGACCAAATCTCAAGTCAATCGGTCATCGGGGGAAGAAAACTATTGCTACTGAAAAAAGAAGTTTGTAGGGGGCGCTAGAGAGCCATTTCTTTATGTACGAATACGAAAACTCAATAATATGAAAATTTTCACCAGTCTGCTTCTGCATGTGGAATTTAAGTCTGCTGGGGCGTACGGGGTGCGGACAGTCGACGTTTGTTTTACGAGAAAAAAAATAATAATAATAATAATAACTCTTAGAAAAACAATAGGTTCCTCTACGACGAAGTCGACGAGGACCCTAATAAGTGTCCCGCCAGCCGCTCTACGAGCCTTGTACCCTCGAGCGTGTTTGGGAGGAGACTAGATAATTGAATACCCAGCATTTCTCTCCGCGGAGATCGATCTGACATCATCTAGGGGTGTCGCGCGCCGAGCCAAACAGCAACCACTGTCGAGGTGCACGCGCGTCGCTCATCAGGCCCGAACGATCGCAGAATCATATAGAGGGAGTTACTGATCTCCGCCTCCTCCCCTTAACTCGGTCTTCGCCCTCGCCGAGTTTCCGTTCCCCTCGAAGCTAAAGGCGAGGATACCGTGACCGGGGCGGTCGTCAGAAGAGAGGCCGGGCATCGTGACCCGTGGTCCCGCGTCCTCTCCAGTGCGGCAGGTTAGCAGCGGTGACGCTGCGCCTGGGCGTCGCCGGCGTGCTTTACGACAGTTTGCTACACGTCTGTCCTTAGAGCACGATTATTTCCCTCAATAAAGTACCCGGTGTGAGCCGGCTCGCACCGCAAACCTTTCCCCCTCCTCTCCATCTCTCCTCTCCCGTCTCATTCCCTCCCCGCTCCTTTCCTCCCCCGTTTTCCCTACACGAGAAGACTGCGGCGTGACTTCTCTTTCCGTCTCCCACCCGAGGCGACCGAATCGGTTCACGTACGCGTCTCTCTTAACAGTATACATCTTTATCTTTCATCCCTGTTTTTTATATTTTATTTTTTATTCTTGTGTGTTTAGTTTATTGGTGCTGCTACTGTTACGACAAATTTCCCCTTGGGGATTAATAAAGTACATATCTATCTATCTATCTATCTATATGACCAAATATTGCCTAATATGACCTAATATAACATAATATGACCTAATATGACCTAATATAACCTAATATGACCTTATATGACCTAATATGACCTATTATGACCTAATCTGACCTATTACGACCTAATATGACCTAATATGACCTAATAACTCAGGATGAGGAGCCTCAGATAATTACGTTAACATTAAAGTACATTGAGTATATTCATATCAGCAATTCTCACATACATAATTTAATTTATATGTGTATATATGATTCAATATACGGTCATTTTGTGGTTGTTAATTGATGATTAAAATAGCCGCTCTATCATCAACGTTTGCACCTTTTAAGTTAAATATTTTTTTCAACATTCAGATTTATTTATTATATATTTGTGATTTCTCTGGCTGAAAACAATCTGGTGTTCGGAGGTTAATTAAAACGACAAAATGCTCACAACAACAATGAGAAGAAGAGTCAAGAAGAGTGAAGAAGAGTGAAGAAGAGTGAAGAAGAGTCATCCTCTGGGGATCATGAATGTATGCACAAAATGTTGTGACAAGGCAGGAAGAAAGACAGACACGCACAGGCAGACAGACAGGCAGACAGGCAGACAGACAGGCAGACAGACAGACAGACAGAGACAGACATCTGGATGACCGGGTCTCTCCGAGGTCGTTGCTATTTTATCGGCCGAGACGATCCGCCCGTGTTTTGACTCTCAAGCTCAGCCACTAATTAATCACATCAGGAAGGATCTTCATCATCGAGGAGGACGAGTTTACGATCGGAAGAGTCCAGTGCAGCCGCCGGCGGGTGTGTGTGTGTGTGTGTGTGTGTGTGTGTGTGTGTGTGTGTGTGTGTGTGTGTGTGTGTGTGTGTGTGTGTGTGTGCGTGTGTGTGTGTGTGTGTGTGCGTGTGTGTGTGCGTGTGTGTGTGCGTGCGTGCGTGTGTGTGTGTGTGTGTGTGTGTGTGTGTGTGTGTGTGTGTGTGTGTGTGTGTGTGTGTGTGTGTGTGTGTGTGCGTGTGTGACTCACACTATTCCTACTCCTGCTGGAAGGGCTTGATCCTGTCTGGTTGAGCACTGCTGCTGCTGTCTCATGCAACAAGTTCAGACCGCCCCCCCCCCCCCCTCTCTCTCTCTCTCTCTCTGCTGTGGCATTGTGGGAAACGTAGGCGCTCACAAACTGATGCAAGTAGACCAGAAGGAAGAAGTCTTGAACCTCACAGAAGATACCATTATGTAACTCATGCACTCCTTTTTGTGTGCACCAACCTCTCTCTCTCTCTCAGTTCACGCTGAGCGTCAGAGCGACAGGGTGTGTGTTTGAGAGCTGCGGAGCGTTGTCTGTGTGTTTCTCTCTTCTCTGTTCTTTCATAGTTGTGTGTATTTAGTTTATGTGGTTTATTAGTTGGGTTTCACAGTAGTTTAAATTGTTTGGTGATTAGTTGGGTTTTTCTCTGGGTGTCTTCCCGCTGCCGGTGCCTCACCGGGCTCGGGGCGAGGCGGAAATGTTTGCCCCGATTCCCCCCCCGCTGCTCACGAGGAGACACGGGATGAAGATTGCCGGTGACTCCTCGTGCAGCGTGGAGGAATTGGCTCGGGCAGTCGGGAAGAAAGTCGGGTTCAGCAGTGTGAAGTCCGCCGCCAAGATGAACGGCTCGGTCGTGATCTTCCTGGATCAGGTGGCGAAGGTGAGCCGCGTGGTAGAGGAGGGTCTCTCGGTGGGAGATTTGTTTGTACAGGTGTTTCCGCTGGACCAGCCGTCCACCAGAGTCCTCGTTTCAAACGTCCCTCCGCTCATCTCCGATGAGTTTCTCAGCAGAGAGCTCTCCCGGCACGGAGCTGGTCTCCCGATGAGAGAGATCTCATCGGGTTCAAGGAGAGCTCGATGAAGCATATCATGAGTTACCGTAGATCGGTTTATATGATACTCGACGACCGGGGCGCGGAGTTAAACCTGCGCTTCAGCGTCAGAGTAGATGATGTTAACTATAACGTCTACGCGTCTTCATCGGCGATGAAGTGCTTTCATTGCGGGAGGAGGGCACACCGCGAGGTCTGTTCGGCGGGCGACCCTGCGCCAGCTGGTCCGGGCGGCTCGGGTCCGTCCGGCGCGTCACGCCGCGCTGCACCAGCGTGGGGAACAGCAGGTGAGACGGCTGCCGCTGCAGCTGCGCGGGCTCGCGGCGGCGTCTCTGAGAGGAGGCGCCGCCGAGGCGGCGCCCGGCGCTGCGGCGGCCGCGCCGCCGATTCCAACGGAGAGCGCGGCGAGCGGCGTCACTGCTGCTGCACCCGACACACATGTGGTGAGTATGAATGAGGGAGTGAGTGATGGTGGTGGTGATGGTGGCGATGGGGGTAAGGGTGGCGAGGGGGGGGAAGAGGGTGGGGAGCCTGGACAGGGCAGTGAGAAGCAGGCTGTGGGTGGAGTCGGGAGCGATGAAAAAAAAGGAAAAGCGGACCAAGAAAATGGAGGGGATGTGGGGGGATCTGCCAAGAGCAGTGGGGTAGAGGCTGTGGGTGAGGTGGGAAGTGGGGAGGAGGAAGGAAAACAAGAAAAAGAAGGGGGAAAAAACAAACAAAAAAAGATTTAAAAAACAACAAAAAATATTGGTGATGGTGGTGATGGTGGCACGGGCTTAGAGGTGGAAGTGGGGAGTGGGGTGGAGAATAATGAGGAAAGTGGGAAAGAGGAGGAAAAGGAAATAAAGACGAGGACAAGGGTGGTGAGAAGCCCATAGAGGGGGTAGGGAAGGTGGGTGGAGGCGAAGAGGTGGAGGAGGACGGTGCAGAGGAAGAGGGGGCGGAGCAGGTAGAGATGGATGAGGAGGAAGCAGGGGGCAGAAAGGGGCCCCAAAGAAAGAAGAGCGGCCAGCGCGGGCAGCGAGGCCAAGGCCAGCAGGGTGGAGGAGAGGAGGAGGAGTCAAGGGGCGGGGCCGGTGGAGGACAGCAGTGATGAGGAGGGGGCAGACGACAGCGACTCTCCTCTAATTTTAACAAACAGTCAAGCTCAAAAACTTCACACAGTGGATGAAATAAGCCAGTTTTTACACAGAACAAAAAACAAAAGGAAAGTGGAGGTCAGGGATCACTTCCCTGACCTCGTGAACTTTGTACAGTCTTGCAGATATTATATGAAAAAGAAAAAGTTTGAAAAGCAAGAGGTTTTTAGGATTAAAAAGATTTTACTCAAAGTAAAGGAGTGCATCCAGCAGGGAGGTGGAGAGCTCCAATGTGGGTTTTATTTGATTTGTTGATTTTAAGTTTTATTTGTTTTTTAAACTCTTTTCTTTTAATGAACACATTCAGAGTCGGAGTTTTAAACGTAAATGGAGCGAGGGACAGTAAGAAGAGAACATCTATTTATGAATTTAACAAGATGAAAGCCAACGATGTTCTCTTCTTACAAGAGACGACAGCGACAGCACCAACGAGGCGGACTGGAGGAGGGAGTGGGGGGGGGAAGTTCTCCTGAGCCACAACACCAACCTCAGCGGAGGAGTGGGCTTCCTCTTCTCCAGGGCTTTCAGCCCGCGGTCACTGGAGGTCAAACACATCGTGGAGGGGA
Source organism: Pseudoliparis swirei (assembly GCF_029220125.1). Classification (NCBI taxonomy): domain Eukaryota; kingdom Metazoa; phylum Chordata; class Actinopteri; order Perciformes; family Liparidae; genus Pseudoliparis; species Pseudoliparis swirei. The sequence goes on from NC_079403.1 coordinate 4,837,928, forward strand.
GGCTGTTCTTTGTGAAAGCACGGTTCGACCTTTGTAATGTTGTTTTAATTAATGTCTATGCTCCAACAACCGGGGCAGAGAGGAAGCTGTTTTTATCCAAAATTAATGATGTTTTAAATGACTGTGCCTCGGAGGATTTTTTATTCTTGGGGGGGGATTTTAACTGCACAGAGGATGATTTTAAAGACAGAAATCACACAGAGCCACATCCAGCTTCACAGCAGGTGCTGAGGAGGCTGGTCCATTCTCATGGCCTGGTGGACGTGTGGAGAAGGATGCATCCGGACTGCCGACAGTACACATGGTCCCACGTTAGGGAGGAAGGATCTCCTCAGCCAGGTTAGACCGTATTTATGTTTTTAAGCACCATTTTAGTATTTTTAAAATGTGCAGCATTGTTCCGGCTGGTTTTACTGATCACTCTTTGGTTTTATGTCATGTTTTATCAGGAACTTTTTACCCAGGAGCGCATATTGGCATTTTAATACAGTTTTAACTTTCGATAGGAGTTTTAGAGAGGTGTTGTTTTATTTTTGGGGCATTTTTAGGCTGAGGAAGAGTGATTTTAATAATCTTAGGCAGTGGTGGGACCGTGGTAAGGTAGAAATTAAGCTCCTTTGTCAGCAGCACACTTTCAACGTCACTAGAGACGTCACCAGATCTATGAAGGACCTGGAGACTGAGATAGTGGACCTAGAAAGTTTGAGCGAGTCCACAGGAGATCGAGGACATATTGAAGTCCTCAAAGTAAAAAGCGGCTCTCGCCGACCTGTTCGAGTTAAAGTACAAGGCGCACTGGTCAGGTCCCGATTCCAGACCATCGCGAGATGGACACTCCTCTAGCTTCTTCTTCGGCCTGGAGAAGAGGAGTGGGCAGGGCGAGTGATCCACTCACTGCTGACGGACGCAGGGCAGCGGTTGTGGAGCCAAGCCAGATCCGGAAGCGGCGGTGGGGTTTACTCCTCCCTTTATGCCACTGAGTATAGGGAGGAGGGAGAGTCGGCGGAGGGGCTCTGTGGGAGCTGCCTCAGGTCTCCGAGGAGACTAATGAGGAGCTCGACAGACCCATAACCCCAAGAGCTGAAAGCTGCCCTGCAGGAATGCAGGAGGCGCGCCCGGATCGACGGCCTCCCGCTGAGTTTTACAAGAAATACTGGGATGTCCTCGAAGGACATCCTAGACGTCTTCAACGAGTCTGGCCTCTGGTTCCATGCCGGTGTCCTGCCGGAGGGCAGTGCTGACGCTACTGCCGAAGAAAGGAAACCCGCAGGACATCGGTAACTGGCGCCCTGTGTCTCTGCTGTGTGTGGATTACAAGCTTCTGTCCAGGGTCCTGGCCTCCAGGCTGAGGGAGCTATGGAGCAGGTCCTCCATCGACCAGACCTACTGTGTGCCCGGCAGGTCCATGGTGGATAACGTCCACCTCATTCGGGATGTTTTGGAGGTCTCCAGCTCGTTGGGTATGGATACTGGTCTGATTTCTCTAGATCAGGAAAAGGCTTTTGACCGCGTTGAACACGGTTTCCTCTGGAAAGTTCTGGGGAAGTTTGGGTTCAGCGCTGGTTTCATAGCTAAGATCAAGGTGTTGTACAGTAATGTTGAGAGTGTGCTGAAGATAAACGGCAGGCTGTGTGCTCCTTTTAGAGTGAGTAGAGGGTCCGGCAGGGCTGTGCTCTGTCCGGGATGCTCTACGCACTCTCCTCGAGCCCTCCTCATTAAAATACGCCTAGCCTACATGGTTTGTTTTACCTGGTTTTAGTAAAGGAATGATTTTATCGGCATATGCCGACGGCGTTGTTGTTTTATCAAGAATCAAAATGATGTAAACCTTTTAAATCAAATAGTACATGATTTTAGCACGGCATCATCAGCGAGGGTGAACTGGAAGAAAAGCGAAGCCCTCGCTGTGGGGAGTGGCGTGGCGGCCTCCCGGTTCTTCCACAAAAACTCATATGGAAGACGGACGGTTTTAAATATTTAGGAATATACCTGGGGAAACCGAGCATGGTCCAGAAGAACTGGGAGGGCGTCACAGAGAAGATAGAGGAAACTTTCCAAGTGGAAGTGGCTGCTCCCAGATGTCTTTTAAAGGTAGAGTACTGGTTTTAAACAATCTTATTGCATCCCAACTGTGGCACAGGTTGACAGTTTTAGACCCTTCCTCGGGCTTCTTAGCCAACATACAAAAGAAGATGGTGGATTTCTTTTGGGAGGGTCTACACTGGGTGCCACAGGGGTGCTGTTTTAGCCAGAGAGGAGGGGACAGGGCCTTGTCCACCTGGCCAGCCGGACGTCTACTTTTAGATTAAAGTTTGTTCAGAAGTTTTAACGAGTCCGGGTTTTTAGTGTGGCGAGACGTGGCCAGCTGCATCCTCAGACGTGCTGACAACCTAGGGCTGGATACTGCTCTGTTTTTAATAGACCCCAGCTTTTAAAACTAAGTGGGCTGCCTCCTTTTTATCAGGGTGTTTTAAAGTCGTGGGCCCTTTTTAAGCACGAAAGGTGCCCACAGTCTGACTCTCTGTTCTGGTTGTTGAGAGAACCATTAATTCACGGGGCAAAACTAGACATTAGCAGCAGCGTCACCCCTGGACTAACGGGGGCGCTGCTGCGAACAAAGACCCTTTCTCTGCAGCAGTTGGTGGATGCAGTGGGGCCGACGCTGAGCGACCCCCCGGCCCTGGGCTCCCTGCTGGGTCTGCATTCCGACCGGGTGGCGAGGAGGCTCCTGGAGCTGTGGAGGCAGAGGCTGACCGGATTGGAGAGGAGCCTCCTCAACGACTACAGCCAGCGGAGAGCAGAGCCGGACCCTGCAGACCCCTTCCCAAACATCTCCTCAGCCCGGGGCTAGGGGGACTCACCGGCCCCCTGCTGAGAACGAGCCACCCAGAAAACTGCACACTGAACAAAGCAGACAAGAAGACTTTGTATTTTAACCTCGTGAAGAGCATCAACAGGTCCAGACTGTGCAACAGACCGCCCACTGTGTGGTCAGAGAGACTTGGGCATGGAGGCCCTGGCCCGCAGTGGGGGGTCCTATACAAGCCTCCCCTAAAGAAAAGGACCGCTGACCTCCAGTGGCGGATTTTACACGGTGCTGTCGCGTCCAACGCTTTTATTTCGGTAATCAATCCCGCTGTCCTGAGCCAGTGCCCTTTCTGTGACCTCCGCGCGACTATTTACCATGTTTTTAACGAGTGTAAGAGACTTTTGAGTTTCTTCGCTCTTTTAACAGTGGTTTTAGTCTTTTAATGTGGTTTTACAGAGAAGGTTTTATCATGGGAGCTGCCTACAAAAACAGAAAAGAAAAGTGGCAGCTCCTAAATTTTTTATCCGTGAAGCGAAAATGGCAATTTATTTAACTAGGAAGTCCGGGTGGAAAACAGAGAGGGCAGGAAGCCAGGGCAGTGTGGCTCTGTAACATCAGAGCCAGACTCTGGCTGGAGTTCAGGTTTTACAAACACATTGAGACCTGGATGCTTTTAAACAACGCTGGTGTTTTAAAGATATTGTTTGTTCTGTGGTAGAGGAGGAGCTGGAGTTTGCACCACTTTTTATTCGGTAAAACATGTTTTCTTTTTTAATGTTTTTAATGTTTTGTTTGTTTGCTTTTATTTTAAATAACCTGATTTTTAAAACACTTTATTTGTAGAGAAGCGTTGTGATGGAAAAAATGTAAATAAAGTGTTTTTCAAAAATCAAAAAATCTCTCTTCATGTCTCTCTCTCTTTATGTCTCTCTCTCTTTATGTCTCTCTCTCTCTATGTCTCTCTCTCTCTTTATGTCTCTCTCCCTCTATGTCTCTCTCTCTTTATATCTCTCTCCCTCTATGTCTCTCTCTCTTTATGTCTCTCTCTCTCTTTATGTCTCTCTCTTTATGTCTCTCTCTCTCTCTTCATGTCTCTCTTCATGTCTCTCTCTCTCTTTATGTCTCTCTCCCTCTATGTCTCTCTCTCTCTCTCTTCATGTCTCTCTCCCTCTATGTCTCTCTCTCTCTTCATGTCTCTTTCCCTCTATGTCTCTCTCTCTATTTATGTCTCTCTCTCTTTATGTCTCTCTCTCTCTCTATGTCTCTCTCTCTCTTTATGTCTCTCTCCCTCTATGTCTCTCTCTCTTTATGGCTCTCTCTCTCTCTCTCTTTATGTCTCTCTTCATGTCTCTCTCTCTTCATGTCTCTCTCTCTGTCTCTCTCTGTGTCTGCCTCTATCTCTTTATGTCTCTCTCTCTCTTTTTATGTCTCTCTCCCTCTATGTCTCTCTCTCTCTAGATGTCTCTCTCTCTCTTTATGTCTCTCTCCCTCTATGTCTCTCTCTCTCTTTATGTCTCTCTCCCTCTATGTCTCTCTCTCTCTCTTCATGTCTCTCTCCCTCTATGTCTCTCTCTCTTCATGTCTCTCTCCCTCTATGTCTCTCTCTCTATTTATGTCTCTCTCTCTTTATGTCTCTCCCTCTATGTCTCTCTCTCTTTATGTCTCTCTCTCTTTATGTCTCTCTCTCTCTCTCTCTTCATGTCTCTCTTTATGTCTCTCTCTCTCTCTTCATGTCTCTCTTCATGTCTCTCTCTGTCTCTCTCTCTTCATGTCTCTCTCTCTGTCTCTCTCTGTGTCTGCCTCTATCTCTTTATGTCTCTCTCTCTCTTTATGTCTCTCTCCCTCTATGTCTCTCTCTCTCTAGATGTCTCTCTCTCTTTATGTCTCTCTCTCTCTTTATGTCTCTCTCTCTCTCTGTCTGCCTCTATCTCTCTATGTCTCTCTCTCTGTGTCTCTGTCTCTATCTCTCTCTATGTCTCTCTATGTGGGTCTCTCCCTCTCTCTCTCTCTCTGTGTCTCTTTATCGATGTCTCTCTCTCTATGTCTCTCTCTCTCTCTGCCTGTCGGCAGTAAATGATGCAGGGCCCTTAACTGTGACAGTTCTCTGTGGACCTATGGCTGTGCTTTGGGTTTGGGTAAAGTGGGTCACAATAACCAGATGTGACACACACACACACACATGGATGGAGGGCACACACACACACACACACACAGCCTCAGACAGACAGTGGCTATACCGGTCTGCCGAGCTCTTGACTCCATCCACATAATTCCATGAAATCATTTGGCTGATGCTCCCGGGGTCCGACCGACGCTCATAAATCCATTCAGGGGAAACCGGCGCGGAGTCGGAGAAGCTCGGCGCCGCCGCGCCGTAATTAAAACGCCGGCTTCATAACCATTAAGGTTGTCGGGAGTTATTCCAAATGGGGCCGCGCCGTTTAAAAGGCCATCAATCACGGGGAACGAGCGGCGAGGCGGCGTGCGCGTGCACGGGACCGTCGTGGATTCATTCTGACAAATAAATAACAGTTGGATTCTGCAGATTCACGTTGACTGAGGTTTAATGTTAGGCCCCCCCCCCCCCGTGTGGATGTGTGTTGAGTTGGCAGCGCTCGCATCACTTATGGGGAGTCCGCGCGTGAGCGGGCCGGAGACATCGCTCTCCACGACGACGTGGAACATTCTCAAATGACGGCCGTCATCGTAAAGCGCGTCCTGGTCGACGGCGCGTTTCACCTGACAGGTGATCCAGTTCCACAAGAGGAACATTCACTCTCACATGGTTCTGCAGTCTGTGTGTGTGTGTGCATGTATGTGTGTGTGCTTGTGTGTTTGTGTGTGCATGTATGTGTGTGTGTGCTTGTGTGTTTGTGTGTGCATGTATGTGTGTGTGTGCTTGTGTGTTTGTGTGCTTGTGTGTTTGTATATGAGTGTATGTGTTTGTGTGTGCATGTATGTGTGTGTGTGTGTTTGTATATGAGTGTATGTGTGCTTGTGTGTATGTGTGTGTGTGTATGTGTGTGTGTGTGTTTGTGTGTGTGTTTATATTTATATGTATGTATATATGTGTATATATGTATATATATATGTGTATATATGTATATATGTGTATTATATATATGTGTGTGTATATATATATATGTGTATATGTGTATATATATGTATATATATGTGTGTATATATATGTATGTGTGTGTATGTATATATATGTGTATATGTATGTATGTGTATATGTATATATATATTTGTATATATATATATATGTATATGTATGTATATATATATGTATATATGTATGTGTATATATATATATATATATGTATACATATATATATATATATGTGTATATATGTTTATGTATATACTGTATGTGTGTGTATGTATATATTCTATGTGTATGTATATATGTGTGTGTATATATGTGTCTATATATATATATGTGTGTGTATATATGTGTCTGTGTGCATGTGTGTGTGTTTGTGTGTTTGTATGTGCATGTATGTGTGCGTGCATCTGTGGTCATGTGTGTTTGCATATTTGTGTATGTGTGTGTTTGTATGTGTGTACTTGTGTGTGTTTGTATGTGCAAATTGTGCATGTATGTGTACGTCTGTGTGCGTGTGTGTGTGCTTGTGTGTTTGTATGTGTGTGCGTACGTGTGTGTCCGTGTGTGCTTGTGTGTTTATATGTGCATGTATGTGTGTGTGTGCGTCTGTGTGCCCGTGCATGTGCATGTGTGTGTGTGTGTGTGTGTGTGTGTGTGTGTGTGTGTGTGTGTGTGTGTGTGTGTGTGTGTGTGCGTGCGTACCTTGAGTATGGCGTCCAGGTGAACCGGGTCCAGCACGCTGCCCTTTCGGGTGGTGACGATCACGCGCCCGTAGCGGCCCGGGGTCTGCAGGTCGGAGTAGAGCGCGTGCTTGGACCGGTTCACCGGGAACAGGCTTTCCACCAGGTTGCCCTCTATCTTGGCCAGGCTGTGCTTGGGCGCGAGCAGGCTCTCCACGTCCTCCTCCACGCGGTACCGGCTGAAGCTGGCCCCGAGCAGGATGGAGAGGAGCACCGGCGCCGAGGCGAAGAACACCGGGTG